>NC_052067.1:172950445-173250445 GCF_015852505.1 Tachyglossus aculeatus
ATTTATTAAGCTCGTACTGTGTGCAGAGCACCATACTAAATACTTGGGAAAGTACAATACAAAATTAACAGTGACATGCCCTGCCCGTAAATACAACAAATACATTGTATTTATTAATAATAATTATAATAATAATAGTATTTGTTAAACACTTACTATGTGCCAAGCACTGTTCTAAGCGCTGGGGTAGATACAAGGTTATCAGGTTGCCCCACATGGGGCTCCAGTCTTCATCCCCATTTTCCAGATGAGGTAACCGAGGCACAGAGAAGTTAAGTGACTCGTCCAAAGTCACACAGCTGACAAGTGGCAGGGCTGGTATTAGAACTCATGACCTCTGACTCCCAAGCCCGGGCTCTTTCCACTTAACCACGCTGCTTCTCAAGCAGATGGTGTGTGCCAAGCACTGTGCTAAGGCCTGCGGTATGCATGATACAATTAGATCGGATCCAATCCCCATCCCACATGCGGCTCACAGTCTAATGGCCTAGGAAAGCAGCATGGCTAAATGGGTGCAACATGTCTCAGTGGAAAGAGCCCGGGCTTTGGAGTCAGTGGTCATGGGTTCAAATCCTAGCTCCGCCAATTGTCAGCTGTGTGGCTTGGGGCGAGTCTCCATCTGGATGTCTGCCCGCCACCTAAAACTCAACATGTCCAAGACTGAACTCCTTGTCTTCCCTCCCAAACCCTGCCCTCTCCCTGACGTTCCCATCTCTGTTGACGGCACTACCATCCTTCCCGTCTCACAAGCCCGCAACCTTGGTGTTATCCTCGACTCCGCGCTCTCATTCACCTCTCACATCCAAGCCATCACCAAAGCCTGCCGGTCTCACCACCACGACATTGCCAAGATCTGCCCTTTCCTCTCCATCCAAACCGCTACCCTGCTCGTTCAAGCTCTCATCCTATCCTGTCTGGATTACTGTATCAGCCTCCTCTCCGATCTCCCATCCTCCTGTCTCTCCCTACTTCAATCCATACTTTACACCGCTGCCCGGATTGTCTTTGTCCAGAAACGCTCTGGGCATATTACTCCCCTTCTCAAAAATCTCCAGTGGCTACCAATCAACCTATGCATCAGGCAGAAACTCCTCACCCTCGTCTTCAAGGCTGTCCATCCCCTCGCCCCCTCCTACCTCACCTCCCTTCTGTCCTTCTCCAGCCCAGCCCGCACCCTCCGCTCCTCTGCCGCTAATCTCCTCACCATGCCTCGTTCTCACCTCTACCGCAGTCGACCCCTGGCCCACATCCTCCCCCCTGGCCTGGAATATGGAATATATGGAATATATATATATATATATATGGAATATATGTTGCCAACTTGTACTTCCCAAGCGCTTAGTACAGTGCTCTGCACACAGTAAGTGCTCAATAAATAGGATTGATTGATTGATTGGAATGCCCAACCTCTGCCCATCTGCCAAGCTAGCTCTCTTCCTCCCTTCAAGGCCCTGCTGAGAGCTCACCTCCTCCAGGAGGCCTTCCCAGACTGAGCCCCCTCCTTCCTCTCCCCCTCCTGCCCCTGTCCATCACCCCCGCCTTACCTCCTTCCCTTCCCCACAGCACCTGTATATATGTATATATGTTTGTACATATTTATTACTCTATTTATTCATTTATTTTACTTGTACATATTTATTCTACATATTTTATTTTGTTAATTTGTTTTGTTCTCTGTCTCCCCCTTCTAGACTGTGAGCCCACTGTTGGGTAGGGACCGTCTCTATATGTTGCCAACTCGTACTTCCCAAGCGCTTAGTACAGTGCTCTGCACACAGTAAGCGCTCAGTAAATACGATTGAATGAATTAATGAATGAATGAGTCACTTCACTTCTCTGGGCCTCAGTTCCCTCATCTGCAAAATGAGGATTAAGACTGTGAGCCTCATGTGGGACAACCTGATCACCTTGTATCTACCTCAGTGCTTAGAACAGTGCTTTGCACATAGTGAGTGCTTAATAAATGCCATCATAATTATTATTATTATGGGTAGAACCCAGCCCTGGAAGTGAGGAGGACCTGGATTCGAAACGCAGCTCTGCCACTTGTCCTCTGTGTGACCTTGGAAAAAGGACTTCATGGAGCAGTGACTAGAGCCCGGGCCTGGGAGCCAGAAGGTCATGAGTTCTAATCCCGCTGTGCCTCTTCTCTGCTGTATGACCTAGGGCAAGGCACTTCTCTGTGCCTCAGTTACCTCATCTGTAAAATGGGGATTGAGACTGGGCCCCAGATGGGATAGGGACTGTGTCCAACCCAATTGGGCTGTAACCACCCCAGTGCTTTGCACAGTGCCTGGCAGATAGTACACGCTTAACAAATAATAATAATAATAATAATAATGATGGCATTTATTAAGCGCTTACTATGTGCAAAGCACTGTTCTAAGCGCTGGGGAGTTTACAAGGTGATCAAGTTGTCCCACGTGGGGCTCACAGTCTTAATTCCCATTTTACAGACGAGGTAACTGAGGCACAGAGAAGTTAAGTGACTTGCCTATAGTCACACAGCTGACAGCTGGCAGAGCCGGGATTTGAACCCATGACCTCTGACTCCAAAGCCCGTGCTCTTTCCACTGAGCCACGCTGCTTTGTACCTCATTCTCGCCTGTTCCACCGTCGACCCCATCCTTCCCCTGGCCCGGAATGCCCTCCCTCCACACATCCGCCAAGCGAGCTCTCTTCCTCCCTTCAAAGCCCTACTAAGAGAAGCAACGTGGCTCAGTGGAAAGCGCCGGGCTTTGGAGTCCGAGATCATGGGTTCAAATCCCATCTCTGCCAATTGTCAGCTGTGTGACTTTGGGCAAGTCACTTCACTTCTCTGTGCCTCAGCGACCTCATCTGTAAAATGGGGATGAAGACTGTGAGCCCCCCGTGGGACAACCTGATCACCTTGTAACCTTCCCAGCGCTTAGAACAGTGCTTTGCACATAGTAAGTGCTTAACAAATACCATAAGCCCTTAGTACAGTGCTCTGCACACAGTAAGCACTCAATAAATACGATTGATAGTAAGCACTTAATAAATGCCATTATTAATTGATTAATTAATTAATTAATTAAGAGCTCACCTCCTCCAAGAGGTCTTCACAGACTGAGCCCCCTTTTTCGTCTCCTCCTCCCCATCCCCCCCGCCCTACCTCCTTCCCTTTCCCACAGCACCTGTATGTATGTTTGTACAGCTTTATCACTATTTATTTTACTTGTACATATTTACTATTCTATTTATTTTGTTAATGATGTGAATCTAGCTATAATTCTATTTGTTCTGACGACTTGACACCCGTCCACGTGTTTTGTTTTGCCGTCTGTCTCCCCCTTCTAGACTGTGAGCCCGTTGTTGGGAAGGGACCGTCTCTAGATGTTGCCAACTTGTACTTCCCAAGCACTTAGTACAGTGCTCTGCACGCAGTAAGTGCTCAATAAATACGATTGAATGAATGAATGAATGAATGAATGACTATTATTCACTCAGTCTCAGTCATAGACACAACCTCCACCACCACCTCAGCCTCAGGTTCGGCCTCAGCCTCAACTACAGCCTCAACCTCAGCCACAGTCTTTGTCTCCTCCACAGGCTCAGCCTCAATCCTCAATTATTATTATTAATTATTATTATGATAATAATAATGATGCTTACTACATGCAAAGCACTGTTCTAAGCAGTGGGGAGGAGACAAGGTGATCAGGTTGTCCCACGGGGGGCTCACAGTCTTCATCCCCATTTTACAGATGAGGGAACTGAGGCACAGAGAAGTGAAGTGACTTGCCCAAAGTCACACAGCTGATCAGTGGCAGAGCCGGGATTGGAACCCATGACCTCTGACTCCCAAGCACGTGCTCTTTCCACTGAGCCACGCTGTTTCATTGTTACAATGTCCTCTCCCAAGCTCTTAATGTGGCGTAGTAGAAAGTACACAAGCCTGGGTGTCATAAGGTCCTCCACAGTGCTCTGCACACAGTAAGCGCTCAATAAATACGATTGATGTTAAGGTCATGGGTTCTGATCCTGGCCCTGCCGCTTGTCTGCTGCGTGACCTTGGGTAAGTCACTTCACTTCTCTGGGCCCCAGTTACCTCATCTGTAAAATGGGGATGGAGACTGTGAGCCCCACTTGGAACGGGGACCGTGTCTAACCTGATCAACGTGTATCACGGGCTCTTGCTCGGCATGTTGTAAGTGCTGTACTGTACTTTCCAAGCGCTGAGTACAGTGCTCTGTGTACAGTAAGCATTCAATAAATATGATTGAAGGAATGAATTAACAAATATCACAGTTATAATAATTCATTATTATTAGAAAGCGCTCAGCATATATGATTAAATGAATGAATCAATCGTATTTTTGGAGTGCTTACTGTGTGCAGAGCACTGTACTAAGCGCGTGGGAAGTACAAGTTGGCAACATATAGAGACAGTCCCTACCCAACAGTGGGCTCACAGTCCAAAATGAATGATTTTAGTGGACTCTCCCAAGCACTTAGTACAGTGCTCTGCACACGGTAAGCGCTCAATAAATACGATCAACTGACCGACTGCTACTGCTGCTTTGCAAACAGGCTCCCTTCCCACCTCTCCCACAAGTCACTCTAAGGCCAGCAGAGAATCATAGCAGTGCTGTTGGCAAGGAGGACACAGTGCAGGAGGCAGAAACAATAGCCAAGGCATGTACTGAACGCCCCTCGGATGAAGCCCTCTGTACTCAGCACTTAGGAAAGGACAATAGGAGCGTGACATTGACTCCCTACCCACAAGGAGCTTTCTTTCAAATGGGAAGAACAGGCAATGACATATTTACAGAAGCAGATGGCTTAGTGGAATGAGCCCGGGCTTGGGAGTCAGAGGTCGTGGGTTCTAATCCCGACTCCGTCACGTATCAGCTGTGCGACTTTGGGCAAGTCACTTCACTTCTGGGTGCCTCAGTTCCCTCATCTGGAAAATGGGAATTAAGCCTGTGAGCCTCACGTGGGACAACCTGATTACCTTGTATCTACCCCAGCGCTTAGAATAGTGCTTGGCACATAGAAAGCACTCAACAAATACCATACTAACGATAATAATTTACCAATAGGGAAATCAGAACAAATGCAATAACTGAATATTTAACCACACATTTATACACGGAAGTGCGGAGAGAGGTTATACATAAATAAATACGGAAAGAGATGTGGATTGATATGATTACTGAGGGACTTGGGAGTTAACAACGGAGGCTTGTAAGATTTATTTATCAAGCCTGTCACAAATGAAAGGCCCTCCGCTATTCGGTTACCTCTGGGACAAGTCAAACGGACCCTTTGGTCTGAAACGAAGCCTGTATGGAATAGAGAGCAGATCCTGCATCTGATTTTGCTTCTGACCTACTCCAGCCCTGCCCAGGACGATCTTTACGTGCTTCATTCGTCGTCTGGATCAACCTCTCTCACGCCGTGGAAAACTTTCCTCCTCCTGTAGCGTCCCTCTCCGTGCCCTAAAGGCAGCCCTTTCGTGAGTCCGACATTTTTCGGGACAATTCCAACTCATGCCCCAGTTGATGGGAAAGTTGGCCCATTTCTGCCATTTTAACAGAAGAATGGAATACTGGGCAACGTTGCGCTCTTCCTGCACAATTCCTCCGCTGCACAAGGTTGCCATCTGCGGACCAGCTGAAGGAAACCAAACACTGACCCTAAAAAGAGCCAGGATTCTGCTTATTTATACACATTTCTTGACATTTATTTATAACCTCCCTCGGGACATATCTCTGTGTGTGTGTGTGTATGTGTGTTTGTGACTTTGTGTATGTATACGTATATATATTTGGATACACACAAATGCATATACATATATATTTGTGTGTAATAAAATGCTTGACTGCAAGCCCCCTCAGTTTAAAGGAAAGAGAAACAGCATCGAATGGTGCCTGTCACTTTCATCAGTGAGCTGAATTTCTGACCTAGGATGGTTATTCCACTGATAAAGCCTTCAGTTTGCCCATTTCCCCCCCTTCCCCCATTAATCAAGGGCACCCATGATCATCTTTGATTTCTAAATATATAGACATATATACATTTGTGTATATACATACAGTAGGTACTCAATAAATGTGATTGAATGAACAAATGAATATAGATATAAACATACATGAATATACATACACATGCACACCCTATATATATTTGCGCATACGTACATTCATATATACACGCATGCTACATATATGTTATATGTTACATATATGTTTATATGTAAATATGTGTAGAGATATAAATGCATGTATACACAAATATATATGTTATATGTTGCACATATGTTTGTATGTAGAGATGTGTAGATATATAAATGTATGTATACACAAATATATATGTTATATGTTGCATATATGTTGATATGTAAATATGTGTATGTATATAAATGTATGTATACACAAATATATATAGGGTGTGCATGTGTATGTATATTCATGTATGTTTATATCTATATTCATTCGTTCATTCAATCACATTAATTGAATACTTACTGTATGCAGAGCACTGTACTAAAGCGCTTTGACTATCCCCCATCCCCCATCCCCATCCCCTTCCCTCCCCGCCCTACCTCCTTCCCCTCCCCACAGCACTTGTGTATATTTGTACAGATTTATTACTCTATTTATTTTACTCGTACATATTTACTATTCTATTTATTTTGTTAATGATGTGCATATAACTTTAATTCTATTTGTTCTGAAGATTTTGACACCTGTCTACATATTTTGTTGTCCTTCTCCCCCTTCTAGACTGTGAGCCCGTTGTTGGGTAGGGGCCGTCTCTATATGTTGCCAACTTGTACTTCCCAAGCGCTTACTACAGTGCTCTGCACACAGTAAGTGCTCAATAAATATGATTGAATGAATGAACTGAATGAATAAAGGAATATCCCCCATCCCCCATCCCCATCCACTTCCCTCCCTGCCCTACCTCCTTCCCTTCCCCACAGCACTTATATTTGTACAGATTTATTACTCTGTTTATTTTCCTCGTACATATTTGTTATTCTATTTATTTTATTAAGGATGTGCATATAGATATAATTCTATTTGTTCTGACGATTTTGACAACTGTCTACATGTTTTGTTTTATTGTCTGTCTCCCCCTTCTAGACCGTGAGCCCGTTGTTGGGTAGGGACCGTCTCTATATGTTGCCAACTTGGACTTCCCAAGTGCTTAGTACAGTGCTCTGCACACAATAAGCACTTAATTGATACGATTGGATGAATGAATGAATGGGAAGTACAAATTGGCGACAGATAAGAGACAATCCCTAGCCAACAAAGGGCTCACAGTCTAGAAGGGGGATTCATATTCATATTCATATTCATTTTCCTTTTAGACTGTGAGCCCACTCTTTTAGACTGTGAGCCCACTGTTGGGTAGGGACTGTCTCTATATGTTGCCAATTTGTACTTCCCAAGCGCTTAGTACAGTGCTCTGCGCATAGTGAGCACTCAATAAATATGATTGATGATGATGATGCTTGGAAAGTACAATACAGCAATAAAGAGAGACAATCCTGGCCCACAACGGGCTCACAATATGTATACACTTATATAAGCACATACTATATAAACATACATGTTTATATGCAGTTAATTATACAGTAATTTTATTCATTCTGATTACCCTAATGATGCAGTTATGAAGATGAAGAATAGAAGATGCTCCCAAAATTAATTTTCTCTTGGGGGGACAGAGCCCAATTGATAAAAGCAAGCTAAATCATTTTTAAATCCCCATAAATAAACAGATCTCTTTCTGTAACCGAGTTTTCTTCCATTAAAGCATACGCTCCTTCCCTAAGGACTGAACAAAAACATATTTTACAGGATAGTTCAATTTTGAGTGACAAGGAAGGCATGCTGTTAAAAATATTTCACATTTCTTAGCAACAGTAGAAATTTTTGTCACCTGCTACTCATTCCCCCAACGAATATACACTCTGGGCTGCAATCTTTTTTTTTTTTTTGGTCTCAGAGTCAATGGATCTGTATCAATGACTAGTGATTTTAATCTTCACTCTCCAAATCTCCCTGTCTAGCGTGGCTCAGTGGCAAGAGCCCAGGCTTGGGAGTCTGAGGACATGGGTTCTAATTCTGGCTCCTCCACTTGTCTGCTGAGTGACTTTGGGCAAATCACTTCACTTCTCTGTGCCTCAGTGACCTCATCTGTAAAATGGGGATTAAGACTGTGAGGCCCACCTGGGACAACCTGATTACCTTGTCTCCCCCCCAGTGCTTAGAACAGTGCTTGGCACATAGTAAAGGCTTAAAAACTACCATAAATACCATTTTATCACCTAGCACGTAGGTCTGTTATTGACAATGAGTGTTAATTTCAGGATAGCCACACTCTACCCTTAAACTATCCCTCTCACAATTTGCGGTCAGGGAATATATCTGCCTGTGGTTATAGTGTACTCTCCCAAGTGCTTAATGCAGTGCTTTGCACACAGTAAGCGCTCAATAAATACGATTGAAAGAATGAATGAATGATTGATGATTACCTATGTTGCCTAAAACTTTTTAAACCTCCTTCACAGCATCACTACCCATGGATCCTCATTGCTAGCAGGATATTTTGCTTTGGGAGAGACAAGTTCCCTTTTTCATGGTATTTGTCAAGCATTTACTAGACTGTGAGCCCACTGTTGGGTAGGGACTGTCTCTATATGTTGCCATCTTGTACTTCGCAAGTGCTTAGTACAGTGCTCTGCACACAGTAAGCGCTCAATAAATACGATTGATTGATTGATTGATTTACTATGTGCAGAGCACTGTACTAAGCTCTGGGACAGATGCAAGCTAATCAGGCTGGACATAGTCCATGTCCCATATGGGGCTCACAGTCTTAATCCCCATTTTACAGACGGGGTCCCTGAGGCCCAGAGAAATTAAGTGATTTGTCCAAGGTCACACAGCAGACAAGTGGCAGAGCTGGAATTAGAACCCAGGACCTTCTGACTCCCGGGTTCTTTCCACCAGACCACCCTTTTTTCCCATGTTGCTGGGTGTCTTTTTCTCCTGGTCTCTATTCGTTGTCTATACTTGCGTTATTTGCACTGAACCTCAAAACTCGCTTGACATCTTGGACTTGGCTATTCTAAAACTCTCCTGCCTTCTCCTATATGGAGTTTGTCTTAATATTTGTCTCCATTCATTTAATCATATTTATTGAGCACTTACCATGTGCAGAGCCCCGTACTAAGCACTAGGGAGAGTATGATTTGACAATAAACAGACATGTCCCCTGCCCACAATGAACTTACAGGTCTATAATAATAATAATAATAATAATAATGGCATTTATTAAGCGCTTACTATGTGCAAAGCATTCATTCATTCAGTCGTATTTATTGAGCGCTTACTGTGTGCAGAGCACTGGACTACGCTGGGTGTCTACGCTGATGACACCCAGATCTCCATCTCTGCCCCTGCTCTCTCCCCCTCCCTCCAGGCTCGCATCTCCTCCTGCCTTCAGGACATCTCCATCTGGATGTCTGCCCGCCACCTAAAGCTCAACATGTCGAAGACTGAGCTCCTTGTCTTCCCTCCCAAACCTTGTCCTCTCCCTGACTTTCCCATCTCTGTTGACAGCACTACCATCCTTCCCGTCTCACAAGCCCGCAACCTTGGTGTCATCCTCGACTCCGCTCTCTCATTCACCCCTCACATCCAAGCCGTCACCAAAACCTGCCGGTCTCAGCTCCGCAACATTGTCAAGATCCGCCCTTTCCTCTCCATCCCAACCGCTACCCTGCTAATTCAAGCTCTCATCCTATCCCGTCTGGACTATTGCACTAGCCTTCTCTCTGATCTCCCATCCTCGTGTCTCTCTCCACTTCAATCCATACTTCATGCTGCTGCCTGGATTATCTTTGTCCAGAAACGCTCTGGACATATTACTCCCCTCCTCAAAAACCTCCAATGGCTACCGATCAATCTGCGCATCAGGCAGAAACTCCTCACCCTGGGCTTCAAGGCTGTCCATCACCTCGCCCCCTCCTACCTCACCTCCCTTCTCTCCTTCTCCAGCCCAGCCCGCACCCTCCGCTCCTCCGCCACTAATCTCCTCCCCGTACCTCGTTCTCGCCTGTCCAGCCATCGACCCCCGGCCCACGTCATCCCCCGGGCCTGGAATGCCCCCAATCCCTCTGCCCCTCCGCCAAGCTAGCTCTCTTCCTCCCTTCAAGGCCCTGCTGAGAGCTCACCTCCTCCAGGAGGCCTTCCCAGACTGAGCCCCTTCTTTCCTCTCCCCCTCGTCCCCCTCTCCATCCCCCCGTCTTACCTCCTTCCCTTCCCCACAGCACCTGTATATATGTATATATGGTTGTACATATTTATTACTCTATTTATTTATTTATTTATTTTACTTGTACATTTCTATCCTACTTATTTTATTTTGTTGGTATGTTTGGTTCTGTTCTCTGTCTCCCCCTTTTAGACTGTGAGCCCACTGTTGGGTAGGGACTGTCTCTATGTGATGCCAATTTGTACTTCCCAAGTGCTTAGTACAGTGCTCTGCACATAGTAAGCGCTCAATAAATACGATTGATTGATTGATTGATTGATATAGTGACAGTCCCTACCCAAGAGTGGGCTCACAGTCTAGAATGGTATTTGTTAAGCGCTTACTATGTGCAAAGCACTGTTCTAAGCGCTGGGGAGGTTACAAGGAAATCAGGTTGTCCCATGGGGGGCTCACAGTTTTAATCCCCATTTTACAGATGAGGTAACTGAGTCCCAGAGAAGTGAAGTGACTTGCCCAAAGTCACAGAGCTGACAATTGGTGGTGCCAGGATTTGAACCCATGACCTCTGACTCCAAAGCCTGGGCTCTTTCCACTGAGCCACGCTGCTTCTGTTCTAAGAGCTATGGAGGTTACAAGGTGATCAGGCTGTCCCACGGAGGGCTCCCAGTCTTAATCCCCATTTTACAGATGAGGGAACTGAGGCACAGAGAAGTTAAGTGACTTGCCCAAAGTCACAAAGCTGACAATTGGTGGTGGCAGGATTTGAACCCATGACCTCTGACTCCAAAGCCCGGGCTCTTTCCACTGAGCCATGCTGCTTCTATAATGAAAGCAGAGTTCCCATCTCCCAACTCTATTTTATTGTTTTCCCCCCTAGAGCCTAGTGAAGTGCTCTGCCCACAAGAAGTGCTCAATAAACCCCATTGATTGCTTGATTGATTGAATTCTCTCTCCAAGCATTGTGTGTTCTAATGGGCTGTGACAATGTGGAAACCCAGAGAATTATTCTCTTAGGCCGGAAGAAAAACCGCCTTTGACTTTAGTTTTACGAAACAATCAGAGCATTGATTTTTAAAACCAAACCTTCGGTTTTGAGAGAACGTGATTTTTCGCCAGCCGGGATTTGTTCTCTGAAGTTGTTCTATGTGATGGTGGAACAGCGTGGCTCAGTGGCTACAGCCCCGGCCCGGGAGTCAGAAGGACCTGGGTTCTAATCCCAGCTCTGCCCCATGTCTGTTGTGAGACCTTGGGCAAGTCACTTCACTTCTCTGGGCCTCCGTTACCTCATCTGTGCCTTCTAGACTGTGCCTTCTAGACTGCGAGCCCACTGTTGGGTAGGGACCGTCTCTATATGTTGCCAACTTGTACTTCCCAAGCGCTTAGTACAGTGCTCTGCATACAGTAAACGCTCAATAAATACGATTGAATGAATGAATGAATGAATGAATGAATGAATCTGTAAAATGGGGATTAAGAGTGTGAGCCCCACATGGGACAGGGACTGTGTCCAACCCGAGTAACTTGTATCTGCCCCAGAGCTTAGAACAGTGCTTGGCACATAGTAAGTGCTTAAGGAGTACCAAATATCATTGATTTTTGTTACCATTCATATGTATTTTTTTTGGCTATCTTCCCCCAAAAAGTGTAAGCTTCTTGTGGGCAGGAAACATGGCTCAGGTTTGGGTCATATTTTTATTCCACCACCAACGGGCCTGCAATAAAATAGGGGAGGTTGAAAAACAGAAGATACTCACAAACACTGTGGCTGTTGATAGCAGGTATTTGAAAGGATAATAATCATAATAATAATAATTTTGGTATTTGTTAAGCGCTTACTATGTGCCAACCACTGTTCTAAGCACTAGGGTAGATACAAGGTAATCGAGTTGTCCCACGTGAGGCTCATAGTCTTCATCCCTATTTTACAGATGAGGTAACTGAGGCGTAGAGAAGTGAAGTGACTTGCCCAAAGTCACACAGCTGATAAGTGGCGGAGCTGGGATTAGAACTCACGACCTCTGACTCCCAAGCCTAGGATCTTTCTAGTAAGCCACGCTGCTTCTCTATGATGAATACATGGCTTAATAAGAGGAAGTTGAATATTAAGCTCAATCAATTAAGCTTTATTGATTAATCAATCAGTCATTCAGTGGTATGTTTTGATTCCTTACTGTGTGCAGAACACTTTTATATGGTATTTTTTATGGTATTTATCAAGCGCTTTTGGTGCAGCGCTTAGAACAGTGCTTTGCACATAGTAAGCACTTAATAAATGCCATTATTATCATTATTATTATTATCATTATTATCATTATTATGTGTCAAGCACTGTTCTAAGCGCAGGGGTAGATACAAGCTGATCAGGTTGTACACAGTCCCTGTCCCACATGGGGCTCAAACTCTTAATCCCCATTTTACAGAGGTGGGAACTGAGGCTCAGATTTTAAGTGACTTGTCCAAGGTCACACAGCAGGGAAATGGTGGATTCATCATCATCATCATCAATCGTATTTATTGAGCACTTACTGTGCGCAGAGCACTGTACTAAGCGCTTGGGAAGTACAAGTTGGCAACATACAGAGACAGTCCCTACCCAACAGTGGGCTCACAGTCTAAAAATTCAGGATTCAGGTTTAGAACCCAGGCCTTCTGATTCCCCGATTCCTGATCTATTCATTAGGCCATGCTGCTTCTCCTTAGCGCTGTACTAGGCGTCTGGAAAAGTAGACTATGACAGAGTTCGTAGAAATGATCCCTGACCAGGAGACATCCACAGAAATAGAAGGGGAAAGAGAGAATATCTACATAAATGCTCTAGAGCTAGGAATTTAATTCATTCATTCAGTCAGTCATATTTATTGAGTGCTTACTGTGTGCAGTCCCCTTTTAGACTGTGAGCCCACTGTTGGGTAGGGACTGTCTCTATATGTTGCCAACTTGTGCTTCCCAAGCGCTTAGTACAGTGCTCTGCACACAGTAAGCGCTCAATAAATACGATTGATGATGACGATGATGATGCAGAACACAGTACTAAGCATTTGGGAGAGTACAACATAACAATAAACGGACACATTTCCCGCTCCCAACGAGCTTGCAGTCTGCTTACAGATCCAATGCATAGGAGAGGGAGAAGGGAAGGCAAATTGGGAAAATGAGGGCTTAGTCAGGGAAGTCCACTCTCAGGGTGGCATCTGGAGAGTTTCCAGTCCTATTCCAGTCTCGGCTCCGGGGAGGGAGAGGGAAGCCGAGGCCTGTCCATGCCATTCCTAGCTTGCCCAGTGGCTAGTGAGTGTCAGGCCATTTGCTAACAAGCCAAATCAATCAATCAATCGTATTTATTGAGCACTTACTATGTGCAGAGCACTGTACTAAGCACTTGGGAAGTACAAATTGGCAACACATAGAGACAGTCCCTACCCAACAGTGGGCTCACAGTCTAAAAGGGGGAGACAGAGAACAGAACCAGACATACCAACAAAATAAAATAAATAGGATAGAAATGTACAAGTAAAATAAATAAATAAATAAATAAATAGAGTAATAAATATGTACAACCATATATACATATATACAGGTGCTGTGGGGAAGGGAAGGAGGTAAGATGGGGGGATGGAGAGGGGGACGAGGGGGAGAGGAGGGAAGGGGCAAAAACCCCCGCGTGTTGGGCAGCAGCGGCCCGGGACAGAGTCCAGGGAGGAGACTCAAATTTACCACGCAGAAGGAGGCGATGGTAAACCGTTTCCGGATTTTTTCCAAGAAAACTCTGTGGATTCACTACCGGAAGGACGGCAGACGGAGAGTGGGGCATTCTGAGAGAGATGTGCCCGTGGTGTCGCTATAGGTCAGAAACAACTCCACGGCGTGAGACAAGTCAGGGAAAGCTTCTTCAGTCAATCAATCATATTTATTGAACCCTTTTTTAATGGCATTATTGAGCACTTACTATGTGCAAAGCAATCAATCAATCAATCAATCAGTCGTATTTATTGAGCGCTTACTATGTGCAGAGCACTGTACTAAGCGCTTGGGAAGTACAAATTGGCAACAGATAGAGACAGTCCCTACCCAACAGTGGGCTCACAGTCTAAAAGGGGGAGACAGAGAACAGAACCAAACATACAAACAAAATAAAATAAATAGGATAGAAATGTACAAGTAAGATAAATAAATAAATAAATAAATAGAGTAATAAATATGTACTCTTCTATTCTAAGCACTATTCTAAACGCTGGGGAGGTTACAAGGTGATCAGGTTGTCCCGCTTGGGGCTCACAGTCTTAATCCCCTTTTTACAGATGAGGTAACTGAGGCACAGAGAAGTTAAGTGCCTTGCCCAAAGTCACACCGTTGACAATTGGTGGAGCCGGGATTTGAACCCTTGACCCCTGACTCCAAAGCCTGGGCTCTTTCCACTGAGCCATGCTGCTTCTCCACACATTTAGTGTGTACTGTGTGCAGAACTCTGTACTAAGCACATGGGAGAGTATTAAACACAGGGTTGGTAGGAACGTTCTCTATCCACAAGGACTTTACAGCCTTCCCTCTTGGAAGAGATGTGATTTTAGGAGGGCTTTGAAAATGTGGAGATTAGTGGTCTGTCAGATATAATTATGGTATTTGTTCATTCATTCATTCATTCAATCGTATTTATCATCATCATCATCATCAATCGTATTTATTGAGCGCTTACTATGTGCAGAGCACTGTACGAAGTGCTTGGGTAGTACAAATTGGCAACATATAGAGACGGTCCCTACCCAACAGTGGGCTCACAGTCTAGAAGGGACTGTGCTTTGTTAAGTGCTTACTATGTGCCAAACACTGTTCTAAGCACAGGGGTAGTTATAATCAGGTTGCCCTACGTGGGGCTTACAATCTTAATCCCCATTTTACAGTGCTTGGCAAATAGTAAGTGCTTAACAAATACCATTATTAATCAATCAATCGTATTTATTGAGCTCTTACTGTGTGCAGAGCACTGTTATTACAGATGAGGAAATCGAGGCCCAGAGAAGTTAAGTGGCTAGCCCAAGGTCACACAGCAGCCAAGTGGCAGAGCTGGGATTAGAACCCATATCCTCTGACCACCAGACCTGGCTTTTGGCCCTAAGCCATGCTGCTTCTCCTGAGTGAGGAGGAAGTTCCAGGGCCGAAGCAGTACATGGACAAGAGGTCGGTAGAGGGATAGACGAGATGGAGGCACAGTGAAAGGCTGGCGTTCGAAAGGTGAAGTGTGCGGGCTGGGATGGAGGAGGAGAGCAGCGTGGTGAGGTAAGAGAAAGCAAGGAGCTTGAGGCCATTAAACCCAACGGTGACAAGTTTCTGTCTGATGCGGAGGCGGATGAGTGGAGGTTCTGACGAGTGGAGAGATGTAGGCTGACCATTTTTTTAGGAAAATGATCCAGGCAGTAGAATTCATTCATTCAATCGTATTTATTGAGCACTTACCGTGTGCAGAGCACTGTACTAAGCACTTTGGAAGTACAAGTCGGCAACATATAGAAATGGTCTCTACCCAACAATGGGCTCATAGCCTGCACTGGAAAAGGGAGAGATGGGAGACAGGGAGCTGGGGCTGGGATGGAGGAGCAGAGCAGTGAGGTGAGGTAAGAGAAAGCAAGGAGCTTGAGGCCTTTAAACCCAACGGTGACAAGTTTCTGTCTGATGCGGAGGCGGATGAGTGGAGGTTCTGACGAGTGGAGAGATGTAGGCTGACCATTTTTTTTGGAAAATGATCCAGGCAGTAGAATTCATTCATTCAATCGTGTTTATTGAGCACTTACCGTGTGCAGAGCACTGTACTAAGCACTTTGGAAGTACAAGTCGGCAACATATAGAGACGGTCCCTACCCAACAACGGGCTCACTGTCTGCACTGGAAAAGGGAGAGATGGGAGACAGGGAGCTGGGGCTGGGATGGAGGAGCAGAGCAGCGAGGTGAGGTAAGAGAAAGCAAGGAGCTTGAGGCCTTTAAACCCAATGGTGACAAGTTTCTGTCTGATGCGGAGGCGGATGAGTGGAGGTTCTGACGAGTGGAGAGATGTAGGCTGACCATTTTTTAGGAAAATGATCCAGGCAGTAGAATTCATTCATTCAATCATATTTATTGAGCACTTACCGTGTGCAGAGCACTGTACTAAGCACTTTGGAAGTACAAGTCAGCAACATATAGAGACGGTCCCTACCCAACAACGGGCTCACTGCCTGCACTGGAAAAGGGAGAGATGGGAGACAGGGAGCTGGGGCTGGGATGGAGGAGCAGAGCAGCGAGGTGAGGTAAGAGAAAGCAAGGAGCTTGAGGCCTTTAAACCCAATGGTGACAAGTTTCTGTCTGATGCGGAGGCGGATGAGTGGAGGTTCTGACGAGTGGAGAGATGTAGGCTGACCATTTTTTAGGAAAATGATCCAGGCAGTAGAATTCATTCATTCAATCATATTTATTGAGCACTTACCGTGTGCAGAGCACTGTACTAAGCACTTTGGAAGTACAAGTCAGCAACATATAGAGACGGTCCCTACCCAACAACGGGCTCACTGCCTGCACTGGAAAAGGGAGAGATGGGAGACAGGGAGCTGGGGCTGGGATGGAGGAGGAGAGCAGCGAGGTGAGGTAAGAGAAAGCAAGGAGCTTGAGGCTATTAAACCCAACGGTGACAAGTTTCTGTCTGATGCGGAGGCGGATGAGTGGAGGTTCTGACGACTGGAGAGATGTAGGCTGACCATTTTTTTAGGAAAATGATTCAGGCGGTAGAATTCATTCATTCAATCGTATTTATTGAGCACTTACCGTGTGCAGAGCACTGTACTAAGCACTTTGGAAGTACAAGTCGGCAACATATAGAGACGGTCCGTACCCAACAACGGGCTCATAGCCTGCACTGGAAAAGGGAGAGATGGGAGACAGGGAGCTCAGTAAAAAGGCTGATTCAGGAATCAAGAGGGATGAAGATAAATACTTGGACTTCCACGGAAGCACTTTGGATGGAGCAGCATGGAGTAGTGGAGAGAGCCCTCCCTGGGAATCAGAAGGTCATGGGTTCTAACCCCAGCCCTGCCACTTGAATGGTGTGTGACCTTGGGTAAGTCACTTCACTTCTCTGGGCCTCAGTTACCTCATCTTTAAAAAATGGAGATTAAGAGTGTGAGCCCAATGTGCGATAGGGTCTGTCACCAACCTGATTAACTGGTACTGGTTCAGCGCTTAGAACGGTGCTTGGCACATAGTAAGCACTTAACAAATACCATAATTATCATTATTACTGTTTTGGAGAGAGGTCTAGAGGTCGTGGGTACGAATCCTGGTTCAGCCACTTAGCTGGTGACTTTGGACAAGTCACTTCACTTCTCTGTGCCTCAGTTACCTCATATGTAAAATGGGGATTGAGACTGTGAGCCCCACGTGGGACAACCTGATTACCTTGCGTGGCTCAGTGGAAAGAGAATGTGCTTTGGAGTCAGAGGTCATGGGTTCAAATGCTGGCTCTACCAACTATCAGCTGTGTGACTTTGGGCAAGTCACTTAGCTTCTCTGCGCCTCAGTTACCTCATCTGTAAAATGGGGATTAAGACTGTGAGCCCCCTGTGGGACAATCTGATCACCTTGCAACCTCCCCAGTGCTTAGAACAGTGCTTTGCACATAGTAAGCACTTAATAAATGCCATTATTATTATTGTTTTTGTTACTACCCCAGTGCTTAGAACAGTACTTGGCACATAGTAAACACTTAGCAAATACCATCATTTTAATTATTATGGAGAGGAAGGGACAGGGATAATATCTACCAATATATCATACTGTCCCAAGTGTCAGGGCTTAAAACAGTAACTGGCACGTAGTAAGCACTTAACTATGCTTTCTTATTAGCAGTAGTAGTACAGTGCTCTGCACAAGGTAAAGGCCCAACAAATACAACTAACTGATGACATTTGAGTAGCAGCGGGGCTTAGAGGAAAAAGCATGGGCTTCGGGGTCAGATGTCTTGGGTTCTAATTCCGGCTCCGCCACTTTTCTGCTGTGTGACCTTGGGTAAGTCACTTCACTTCTTGGGCCCTCAGATTGATCCGGGAGCCATGAAGGACTAGGGAGTTCCAGGAAGCATTACTCTATTTATTTATTTATTTTACTTGTACATATCTATTCTATTTATTGTGTTTTGTTAATATGTTTGGTTCTGTTCTCTGTCTCCCCCTTCTAGACTGTGAACCCGCTGTTGGGTAGGGACCACCTCTATATGTTGCCAACTTGTACTTCCCAAGCGCTTAGTACAGTGCTCCGCACACAGTAAGCACTCAATAAATATGATTGATTGATTGAAAGGGATGGTGAAGAAGTTGGGAATGAGGGAGGCTTCCCTCCTACTTCACTTGGCTGCTCTCCTTCTTCAGCCCAGCCTGTGTATCACGTTCCTCTAATGACAACCTACTCACTGTAATAATAATAATGATAATGATGGCATTTGTTAAGCGCTTACTATGTGCAAAGCACTGTTCTAAGCGCTGGGGGGATATAAGGTGATCAGATTGTCCCACGGGGGGCTCGCAGTCTTAATCCCCATTTTCCAGATGAGGTAACTGAGACTCAGAGAAGTTAAGTGACTTACCCAAGGTCACACAGCAGACATGTGGCAGAGCTGGGATTCGAACCCATGACCTCTGACTCCAAAGCCCATGCTCTTTCCACTGAGCCAAGCTGCACTGTACCTCCATCTCGTCTATGTCACTGCCGACCCCTCACCCACCTTCTCCCTCTGGCCTGGAATGCCCTCTCCCTTCATAATAATAATAATAATAATAATAATAAAATAATAATAATAATGATGGTATTTGTTAAGCGCTTACTATGTGCCAAGCACTGTTCTAAGCGCTGAAGTAGATACAAGGTAATCAGGTTTCCCCTGTAGGGCTCTTAATCCCCATTTTACAGATGAGGCAACTGAGGCACAGAGAAGTTAAGTGACTTGCCCAAAGTCACACCGCTGATAAGTGGCGGAGCCGGGATTAGAACCCACAACCTCTGAATCCCAAGCCCGGGATCTTTCCATTAAGCCGGCTCCGTCCCTCCATCTGCAGAGGCAGAAAATGCCAGGACTCGGAACCTACTGCCGCCGCCCTACCTCCTTCCCCTCCCCATAGCACCTGTATATATTTTTGTACAGATTTACTACTCTGTTTATTTTACTTGTACATATTTACTGTTCTATTTATTTTGTCAATGAGATGCATCTAGCTTTACTTCTATTTATTCTGATGACTTGACACCTGTCCACATGTTTTGTTTTGTTGTCTTGTCTCCCCCTTCTAGACTGTGAGCCCGTTGTTGGGTAGGGACCATCTCTATATGTTGCCAACTTGTACTTCCCAAGCACTCAGTACAGTGCTCTGCTCACAGTACGCGCTCAATAAATACGATTGAATGAATGAATGAATGAATTCATATTCATATTCATTCAATCGTATTTATTGAGCACTTACTGTGTGCAGAGCACTGTTCTAAGAGCTTAGAAAGTACAATTCAGCTATAAAGAGAAACAATCCCTTCCCAGATCGGGCTTACATCTAACCGAACACTGCTCTCCCCTCCTTCAAAACTCTCCTAGAATCACCAGTCCTCCAAAATCCAACCATTGTACATATTGACTGTGAGCCCACTGTTGGGTAGGGACTGTCTCTATATGTTGCCAACTTATATTTCCCAAGCGCTTAGTACAGTGCTTTGCACTCACACAGTAAGCGCTCAATAAATACAATTGATTGATTGATTGAGTGCTTACTGTGTGCAGAGCACTGTACTACATGCTTGGGAGAGTACAATACAATAGTAAATAGACATATTCTGTTGGGTAGGGACTGTCTCTATATTTTGCCAATTTGTACTTTCCAAGCGCTTAGTACAGTGCTCTGCACACAGTAAGCGCTCAATAAATACGATTGTATGAATGAATATTCCCTGCCCACATTGATCTTACAGACAAGAGGCCTTCCTGAATAGAAGGCCAGAAGCCCTTCCCTGAATTAGTCCTTATTTCCCTTACCTGCTCTTTCCTCACATGGGGTTCACAGGCTTAATCCCCATTTTTCAGAAGAGGTGACTGAGGCCCAGAGAAGCAATGTGACTTGCCCAAGGTCACACAGAACACAAGCGGCCGAGCTGAGATCAGAACCCTGGGCTTTCTGACTCCCGGGCAACAACTTTGAAAAGCAAAGCATTGTTGCCTAGTGGATCTAGCAAGGTCTTGGGATACAGATCCTAATCTCAGCTCTGCCCCTTGCTTGCTGTGTGACTTTGAGCAAGTCACTTCACTTCTCTGGGCCTCAGTTACCTCATCTGTAAAATGGGGATTAAGACTGTGAGACCCCTGTGGGGCAACCTGATCACCTTGGAACCTCCCCAGCGCTTAGAACAGAGCTTTGCACATAGTAAGAGCCCATTGTTGGGTAGGGACTGTCTCTATATGTTGCCAACTTGTACTTCCCAAGCGCTTAGTACAGTGCTCTGAATACAGTAAGCGCTCAGTAAATATGAGTGATTGATTGATTGATTATTATTATTCTCTGTGCCTCTTGATCAATCAATCAACTGATGGTATTTATTGAGTGCTTACTATCTGCAGAGCACTGTAAGTGCTTAATTAATGCCATCATTATTACTATTATTACTAAGCATTTGGGTGAGTACACAACAGAATTAATGGACACATTCCCTGCCCACAACGAGTATACAGTCTAGAGGGGGAGTTAGACATTAATATAAATAAATGATGCATAATGTATAATTTAGAGAAGCAGCGTGGCTTAGTGGAAAGAGCCTGGACTTGGGAATCACAGGTCATTAGTTCTAATTCATTCATTCATTTAATTGTATTTATTGAGCCCTTACTGTGTGCACTAAGCGCTTGAGAAGTACAAATCGGCAGCATATAGAGACGGTCCCTACCCAACAACAGGCTCACCCGGCACTGCCACTTATCAGCTGTGTGACTTTGGGCAAGTCACTTCACTTCTGGAGCCTCAGTTACCTCATCTGTAAAATGGGGATGGGATGAAGACTGTGAGCCTCACGTGGGACAACCTGATTACCTTGTATCTCCCCCAGCACTTAGAACAGTGCTTGGCACATAGTAAGCACTTCACAAATACCATCATCATCATCATCATTTTTATTATTATTTTTGAAGATATGCCCATAATTGTTCATCCTCCTTGGGCCATGAGCTCCATGGGTCATGGACTGTATTTCATTCATTCATTCATTCAATCGTATTTATTGAGCGCTTACTGTGTGCAGAGCACTGGACTAAGCGCTTGGGAAGTACAGATCTGATCTGCTTATATTGCTTCTATTCCAGGACTTAGTACAGTGTTTGCACATAGCACTTAACAAATATTATGATTTTTTATCATTATTATTAATATTATCATTATGGTTTCATTGTTTCCCTTTGGGATGTTTGGGAGACTGAAAATTTAACTTGGGTAGATGGAGGTTTTGGGAGCAGAGACATTCATTTGAAAGAGAAGGTTAAGGTTGGAATAAGCCATCCTTGGTAACCCTTTCTATTGTTTCTCAATCGATGACTTCTGCGAGAGAAGGACCCCACCACTCCATGTGATGGGTCTCCATGGTGATGGCAGATCTCCATGGTGATGGTGTATCTCCATGGCAATGGCGCATTTCCAAGATGATTGCCAGGAGGGGGATAGCTCCCTTGGGGCTGATGAAGCCCTCAGTGGATAAAGCCAGTCCTATGAGTCAGAGGACATGGGTTCTAGTCCCAGCTCCATTTGTCTGCTGTGTGACCTTGGGCAAGTCACCTCATGTCTCTGGGCCTCAATTCCCTCATCTGCAAAATGGGGATTCAATCCTTGTTCTCCTTCTTCCTTGGACTTTGAGCCCTGTGTGGGACCTGATTATCTCTCCCCCTCCTCCCCCTCTCCATCCCCCCGGCCTTACCTCCTTCCCTTCTCCACAGCACCTGCATATATGTATATATGTTTGTACGTATTTATTACTCTATTTATTCATTTATTTTACTTGTACATATCTATTCTATTTATTTTATTTTGTTAATATGTTTTGTTTTGTTCTCTGTCTCCCCCTTCTAGACTGTGAGCCCACTGTTGGGTAGGGACCGTCTCTAGATGTTGCCAGCTTGTACTTCCTAAGCGCTTAGTACAGTGCTCTGCACACAGTAAGCGCTCAATAAATACGATTGAATGAATGAATGAATGAATGAAATCTTGTATCGACTCCAGCGCTTAGTAGTACAGTGTCCAAACATCACAGTCTCAATCCCCATTTAACAAAGGAGGTAACAGGCACAGAAAAGTGAAGCGACTTGTCCAAGGTCACACAGCAGAAGAAGGGGTAGAGCCTGGATTAGTAATAATAATAATAATAATAATAATAATAATAATAATAGCATTTGTGCTCCATCTACCAAAGCACTTACTATGTGTCAAGCACTGTTCTAAGCGCTGGGGGGTTAGGTACAAGGTAATCAGGTTGTCTCACATGGGGCTCACAGTCTTAATCCCCATTTTACAGATGAGGGAACTGAGGCACAGAGAAGTTAAGTGACTTGCCCAAAGTCACACAGCTGACAAGTGGCAGAGCCAGGATTAGTACCCAAACCCTTCTGACTCCCAAGCCTATGCTCTATCCACTATGCCATGAAGGTCCATCTCTTCCAGGAGGCCTTCCCTGACTAATCCCTACTTTCCTCTTCTCCCACTCCCTTCTGAGTCTCCCCGACTTGCTCCCTTTATTCATCCTCCCCATCCCCTTTATTCATCCCCTTTATTCACCCCCATCCCAGCCCCTCAGCACTTATGTCCAGATCTGTGATTTATTTCTGCATATCAAATGTCTGTCTCCCTCTCTAGACCGTTAGCTTACTGTGGGCAAGGAATGTTTGCTTATCACTCTCTAGACCGTTAGCTTACTGTGCAAGGAATGTGTTTGCTTATCATTCCATTGTATTATTCCAAGCACTTAGTACAGAGCTCTACACACAGTAAGTGCTCAATAAGGATGATTGACTGAGTAGAGGGAGACAAAAATTAAGATAAATTGGAGATCTAAGTGGCGTGGGCTGAGGATGGGATGAATATGAATAGCAATAATAATAACAATGGTATTTGTTAAGTGTTTACTATGTGCCAAGCACTGTTCTAAGCGCTAGGAGGGGGAGATACAAGGTAATCAGGTTGTTCCACGTGGGGCTCACAGTCTTCATCCCCATTTTGCAGATGAGGTAACTGAGGCACGGAGAATAGTAATAATAATAACAATGGTATTTGTTAAGTGTTTACTATGTGCCAAGCACTGTTCTAAGCGCTAGGAGGGGGAGATACAAGATAATCAGGTTGTTCCAAGTGGGGCTCACAGTCTTAATCCCCGTTTTGCAGATGAGCTAACTGAGGCACGGAGAATAGTAATAATAATAACAATGGTATTTGTTAAGTGTTTACTATGTGCCAAGCACTGTTCTAAGCGCTGGGAGGGGGGTATACAAGGTAATCAAGTTGTTCCACGTGGGGCTCACAGTCTTCATCCCCATTTTACAGATGAGGTAACCGAGGCTCAGAGAAGTGAAGTGACTTGCCCAAAGTCACACAGCTGACAAGTGGCGGAGCCAGGATTAGAACCCACAACCTCTGGCTCCCAAGCCCGGGCTCTTGCCACTGAGCCAGGCTGCTTCTCTTTAGTGAAGTGACGTGAAGTGAAGTGACTTGTCCAAGGTCACACAGCAGACAAGGGGCAGAGTGAGGATTAGAACCTAGGTCCTTCTGACTCTCAGGCCTGTTCTCTATAATAATGATAATAATAATGATAATAATAATAATAATAATAATAATAATAGCATTTATTAAGTGCTTACTATGTGCAAAGCACTGTACTAGGCCATGTTGAAATCCCAAACCATTACTTACCCTCTAAAAGCCACCCACCCATCACCTTTTAGACTGTGAGCCCACTGTTGGGTAGGGACTGTCTCTATATGTTGCCAATTTATACTTCCCAAGCGCTTAGTACAGTGCTCTGCACATAGTAAGCGCTCAATAAATACGATTGATGATGATCTTTTGGCATGGCTCAGTTGTTTACCTAAACCCCATGAAGAACCTGGATAATTTTCAGATCTACTTTGATAGTTCCCGTTTTAAGAATGCAGGTTGTTGTAGCGTTGGGCTGAGAAACTTTTCTCGATTAAATAACAATGACGGTATTTGTTAAGCGCTTCCTATGTGCCAAGAACTGTTCTAAGCGCTGGGGGATATACAAGGTAATCGGCTTTTCCCACGTGGGGCTCACGGTCTTAATCCCCATTTGACAGATGAGGCAACTGAGGCCCAGAGAAGTGAAGTGACTTGCCCGAAGTCACGCAGCTGACAAGTGGCAGAGCCAGGATTAGAACCCATGGCCTCTGACTCGTAGTCGCATCTGTTGCATTCCACTTCCCTCCATCCTGCCCTACTCAATCATTCACTCAAATAATCGATTGCATTCGTTGAGCACTTACTATGTGCAGAGCACTGTATTAAACATTTGGGAAAATACAACAGAATTAGCCGACACGTTCCCTACAAATAAGGGGCTAATAAGGCCTAACGATTCCTTTAGTGTCAGCCTTCACCTTTGGCTCTGCACACAGTAACTTCTTAATAACAGTAACTTCTTAATAACAGTAACTTCTTACAGAAGCAGCGTGGCTCAGTGGGAAGAGCCCGGGCTTTGGACTCAGGGGTCGTGGGTTCAAATCCCAGCTCCGCCATCTGTCAGCTGTGTGACTTTGGGCAAGTCACTTCACTTCTCTGGGCCTCAGTTACCGCATCTGTAAAATGGGGATGCAGACTGTGAGCCCCCTGTGGGACAACCTGATCACCTTGTATACCCCCAGCGCTTAGAACAGTGCCTTGCACATAGTAAGTGCTTAATAAATGCCATTATTATTATCATTGATAAATACCATTGGTTGGTTGAGAGAGCCCCACTAGGGACTGTCAATCGTTCTTCCTTATTGAGCTCTTACTACGTGCTGAGCACTGTACTGAGCGCTTGGGAGAGTACAAGATAACATTATAACAGACACATTCCCTGCCCACAACGAGTTTACAGTTTAGATGGGGAGACAGACATTAATATGAAGTCTCTTTTTCTAAACTGCAACCTCAGTCATGCTTCAGTGGCTCTGCACACAGGAAGCGCTCAATAAATACGATTGATTGATTGATTGGCTTCTTCCCCACTGCTTTCAAACATTCCCACTTCTCCCCTATCCTAAAAAAAATCCTCCTTTATCCTCACGCCTCCCTCCAGTTATATCTCCATCTCCCTCCTACCATTTCTCTCCAAACGTCTTGAGAGAATAGTTTACACTTGCTATCTCCACTTCCTCTCCTGTGTGGCTCAGTGGAAAGAGCAAGGGCTTGGGAGTCAGAGGAGGTGGGTTCTAATCCCGGCTCTGCCACTTGTCAGCTGTGTGACTTTGGGCAAGTAACTTCACTTCTCTGTGCTTCAGTTCCCTCATCTGTATAATGGGGATTAAGACTGTGAGTTCCACGTGGGACAACCTGATTATCTTGTAACCTCCCCAGCGCTTAGAACAGTGCTTTGCACATAGTAAGCACTTAATAAATGGCATTATTATTATTATTATCATTATTATTATTATTATTACCTCACCAATCTCCTACTCCAGCCCAGCCCGCCCACTTCACTCCCCTAGTTCCAGCTTCCTCACCGGGCCCCAATCTCATCCACCCCACCACCAACTCGTCTATCTCACCCAATTGATCAATCAATTGATCGATCCACTGCTCGGCCCTTGAGGTACTCTGCTCACCCTAATAAATGATAATCACAATAGTAATAATTATGGCATTTGTTAAGTGCTTACTACATGCCAGGCGCTGTACTAAGCACCGGAGTGGATACAATCCAATCGGGTTGAACACAGTCCCTGTCCCACGTGGCGCTCACAGTCTTAATCCCCATTTTCCGGATGAGGGAACTGAGGCACAGAGAAGTGAAGGGGTTTGACCAAGGTCACAGAGCAGATGAGTGGCAGGGCCGGGATTAGAAACCATATCCTAATGTTCAAATCCCAGGTCCCCCACATGTCTGCTGTGTGACTTGGGGCAAGTCACTTAACTTCTCTGAGCCTCAGTTACCTCATCTGTAAAATGGGGATTATGACTGTGAGCCCCATTCATTCACTCAATCGTATTTATTGAGCGCTTACTGTGTGCAGAGTACTGTACTAAGCCCCACATGGCACAACCTGATCACTGATCACCTTGTATCCCCCCAGTGCTTAGAACAGTGCTTTGCACATGGTAAGCACTTAACAAATGCCAATATTATTATTATCATTATTATTATTATTATCATTTCCTTTGACCCCCAGGCCTGGGCTCTTTAATAATGGCATTTGTTAAGTGTTTACTATGTGCCAAACACTGTTTTAAGCGTTGGGGGGATACAAGGTAATCAGGTTGTCCCACATGGGCCCTTTCCTCTAAGCCAAGCTGGTTCTCTACGACATCATTTACTTGTATTAATGACTGTCTCCCCCTCTAGACTGTTAAGCTGTTTGTGGGCAGGGAATATTTCCACCAACTCTGTTATATTATACTCTCCCAACCAATTAGCATAGTGCTCAGCACTCAGTAAGCCCTCAATACCATCGATGATGATGGTGAAGATGATGATGATTCATTCATTCATTCAATCATATTTATTGAGCGCTTACTGTGTGCAGAACACTGTACTAAGTGCCTGGGAAGTACAAGTTGGCAACATATAGAGACGGTCCCTACCCAACAACGGGCTCACAGTCAAGAAGGGGGAGGCAGACAACAAAACTAAACATGTGGACAGGTGTCAAGTCATCAGAGTAAATAGAAATAAAGCTAGATGCACAGCTTCAAGGCTGTCCATCCCCTCGCCCCCTCCTACCTCACCTCCCTTCTGTCCTTCTCCAGCCCAACCTTCACCCTCCACTCCTCTGCCGCTCACCTCCTCACTGTGCCTCATTCTCTCCTGTCCTGCCATCAACCCACATCCGCTAAGCTAGCTCTCTTCCTCCCTTCCAAGCCCTACTGAGAGCTCACCTCCTCCAGGACGCCTTCCCACACTGAGCCACCTTTTTCCTCTCCTCCTCCCCATCCCCCTGCCCTACCTCCTCCACCTCACCACAGCACCTGTATATATGTTTGTACAGATTTATTACTCTATTTATTTTATTGGACATATTTACTATTCTATTTATTTTGTTAATGATGCACATCTAGCTTCATTTCTATTTGGTCTGATGACTTGACACCTGTCCACATGTTTTGTTTTGTTGTCTGTCTCCCCTTCTAGACTGTGAGCCAGTTGTTGGGTAGGGACCTTCTCTATATAATAATAATAATGATGATAATGGCATTTATTAAGCACTTACTATGTGCAAAGCACTATTCTAAGTGCTGGGGAGGTTACAAGGCAATCAGGTTGTCCCACAGGGGGCTCACAGTCTTCATCCCCATTTTACAAATGAGGGAACTGAGGCCCAGAGAAGTTAAGTAACTTGCCCAAAGTCACACAGCTGACAATTGGCGGAGTTTTTTGGTTTTTTTAATGGCATTTATTAAGCGCTTACTATGTGCAAAGCACTGTTCTAAGCACTGGGGAGTTTACAAGGTGATCAGGTTGTCCCCCGGGGGGCTCACAGTCTTAACCCCCATTTTACAGATGAGGCAACTGAGGCCCAGAGAAGTTAAGTGACTTGCCCAAAGTCACACAGCTGACAATTGGCGGAGTTGGGATTTGAATCCATGACCTCTGACTCCAAAGCCCGGGCTCTTTCCACTGAGCCATGCTGCTTCTCATGTTGCCAACTTGTATTTCCCAAGCACTTAGTACAGTGGTCTGCACACAGTAAGCACTCAATAAATACTATTGAATGAATGAATGGATCATTAACAAAATAAATGGAATAGTAAATATGTACAAGTAAAATAAATAGAGTAATAAATCTGTACAAACATATATACAGGTGCTGTGGGGAGGGATAGGAGGTATGGCCGGGGGGATGGGGAGGAGGAGAGGATGAAGATGCTGGAGCTCTCCTGCCAGGCCCAGACCATTATCCTGATAACATTTTTTTAAATGGCATTTGTTAAGCGCTTATTATGTGCGAAGCACTCATATTTATTGAGCACTTACTGTATGCAGAGCACTGTACTAAGCACTTGGAAAGTACAGTTCGGCAACAGATCCATTCATTCAATCGTATTGATTGAGCGCTTACTGTGTGCAAAGCACTGTACTAAGCACTTGAGAAAATCCCTACCGAACAACAGGCTCACAGTCAAGAATGGGGGAGTCAAAAAACTAAACAAAACAAGTAGACGGGCATCAATAGCAAGACATCAATATCAACATCTATGGAATAATTAATGATAATGGTATTTTTTAAGGGATCATTCTATACTGAATGGTGTTTCTGCCCAGAAGACTTTGCAGCTGAAGAGGGATGGAAAGTCAATGTCTCCGAGGAAACTGTGGCACAGAGATGTTAAGCAACTTGCCCCCAGTCACACAACCAGTCAGCAGCAGCTGTGGGACCAAATCAATCAATCAATCAATCAATCGTATTTATTGAGTGCTTACTGTGTGCAGAGCACTGTACTAAGCACTTGGGAAGTACAAGGTGGCAACATATAGAGACAGTCCCTACCCAACAGTGGGCTCACAGTCTAAAAGGGGGAGACAGAGAACAAAACCAAACATACTAACACAATAAAATAAATAGAATAGATATGCACAGGTAAAATAAATAAATAAATAGAGTAATAAATATGTACAAACATATATACATATATACAGGTGCTGTGGGGAAGGGAAGGAGGTAGGATGGGGGATGGAGGTAGGATGGGGGGATGGACCAAAGCCACAGAAGTCAGAAGATTTCCAGGCCTTAGCTCTTTCTCCCAGGCCATACTGCGGCCTCGCTCTGGGAGAAGCAGAGTGGCTTAGTGAACAGAGCCCGGCCCTGGGATTCAGAAGGTCATGGGTCTAATCCCAGCTCTGCCACATGTCTGCTGTGTGACCTTGGGTAAGTCACTTCACTTCTTCACTAATTTGTAAAGTGAGGATTAAGAACATAAGCTCTATATAGAATAGGAATTGTATCCAACTTGACTACCTTGACTCAGAGAAGGAGCGTGGCTCAGGGGAAATATCACGGGCTTGAGAGTCAGAGGTCATGGGTTCTAATCCTGGCCCCACCATTTGTCAGCTATGTGACTTTGGGCAAGTCACTTCACTTCTCTGTGCCTTAGTTACCTCATCTGTAAAATGTGGATTAAGACTGTGAGCCCCACATAAGACAACCTGATCACCTGATTCACCCCAGAGTTTAGAACAGTGCTTTGCATGTGGTAAGCACTTAAAAAAAATCGTTATTATTGTTATTGTATCCGTCCCAGTGCTTAGAACAGAGCTTGTTATGTAGTAAGTATAAAGTATGTAGTAGTATGTAGTAAAATATATATTTTAAGGCAGACAGATGTGTAGAATCTGGAGGAATTTAGCCATTCAGACCTTCATTCTGTGGCCCGTGAAGCTGCCTTGCGATACCTTGAGTTTCAGAAGAAAATCCTGCCCAGTTTCATTCGTTACCTCAAAAAGAATCATCTTTTTCCACCTAATACCAGAGTGAAGGTCTGAAAGCCCAAATTGGTTTCAGTCCCTCAGAGGAACATAAGAGTATAAAAAATGTCATTTAGAGGTAAACCAGAGGGCCACCAGTTTATGAATGTCTTCCCTAAAGAACAAGGTGCCAGAGGGCACTGAGAAGAATTGGGTGGTTTAAATCGTGCTACTTGACATCCTTTGCTGAACTTCCTCCAGGCTTGCTTTGTAACTTCGCTTTTCTAACTCGCTCTTGCTCTCTTCATCTAGGGTCTTTCCTCAGCCCTCCTGGTATCAGCTGCTGGCTAAGATCAATCAATCAATCAATCATATTTATTGAGCGCTTACTGTGTGCAGAGTACTGTACTAAGCACTTGGGAAGTACAAGTTGGCAACATATAGAGACAGTCCCTACCCAACAGTGGGCTCACAGTCTAAAAGGGGGAGACAGAGAACCAAACCAAACATACTAACAAAATAAAATAAATAGAATAGATATGTACAGGCAAAATAAATAAATAAATAAATAAATAAATAGAGTAATAAATATGTACAAACATATATACAGGTGCTGTGGGGAAGGGAAGGAGGTAAGATGGGGGGATGAAGAGGGGGACGAGGGGCAGAGGAAGGAAGGGGCTCAGTCTGGGAAGGCCGCCTGGAGGAGGTGAGCTCTCAGTAGGGCCTTGAAAATCTCTAGCCTTCTCGGAGTAGGTAGTAACAGTAGCAGTAACGGTAATAATCATACCAGAAGTAAACATAATAATAATGATAATGGCATTTGTTAAGCACTTACTATGTGCCAAGCACTGTTCTAAGCACTGGTGGGGATACAAGGTAATCAGGTTGTCCCAGGTGGGGCTCACAGTCTTAATCCCCATTTTACAGATGAGGGAACTGAAGCCCAGAGAAGTGAAGTGACTTGCCCAAAGTCACACAGCTGACAAGTGGAGGAGCCGGGATTAGAATCCATGACCTCTGACTCCCAAGCCCATGCTCTTCCCATTGAGCCATGCAGACATATGAGTAGTAATAGTAAAAACAATATTAGTGGTAACAGTATTAGTAGCAGTAATGGTAATAATTATATGGGTAGGAGAAATAATAGTGATAAAAATAATAATACTCATCATCATTCATTCATTCATTCATTCAGTCGTATTTATTGAGTGCTTACTGTGTTCAGAGCACTGTACTAAGCGCTTGGGAAGTACAAGTTGGCAACAAATAGAGACAGTCCCTACCCAACAACGGGCTCACGGTCTAGAATGGGAAGACAGACAGCAAAACAAAATATATTAACAAAATAAAATAAATAGAATAGTAAATATGTACAAGTAAAATAAATAGAGTAATAAATCTGCACAAACACATATACAGGTGCTGTGGGGAGGGGAAGGAGGTAGGGCAGGGGGGATGGGGAGGAGGAGAGGGTAAAGGGGGCTCAGTGTGGGAAGGCCTCCTGGAGGAGGTGAGCTCTCAGTAGGGCTTTGAAGGGAGGAAGAGAGCTAGCTCGGCGGATGGGCAGAGGGAGGACATTGCAAACCACAGAGAGGACGTGGGCCGGGGGTCGACAGTGGGATGGGCGAGAAGGAGGCCCAGTGAGGAGGTGAGCGGTGGCAGAGGAGCGGAGGGTGCGGGCTGGGCTGTAGAAGGAGAGAAGGGAGGTGAGGTAGGAAGGGGCGTGGGGATGGACAGCCTTGAAGCCAAAAGTGAGGAGTTTCATAATCATAATCATTAGTTTCATAATCATGAAACGAGGGAGAGTGAGGAGGTTAGCGGCATCAGTGGAGGGTGCGGGCTGGGCTGGAGAAGGAAGGAAGGGAGGTGAGGTAGGAGGGGGCGAGGGGATGGAAAGCCTTGAAGCCGAGAGTGAGGAGTTTCATAATCATAATCATCAGTTTCATAATCATCATAATCATAATGGTATATGTTAAGCACTTACTTTGTGCCAAGCACTGTTCTGAGCACTGGAGTATATATAAGTTTATCAGGTTGGACACATTCCCTGTCCCACATGGAGCTCGCAGTCTCAATCCCCATTTTACAGATAAGGTAATGGAGGCACAGAGAAGTGAAGTGATTTGCCCAGAGTCACAGAGCATAGTAGTAGAAATAGTAGGTTGTAGAGAAGTGATGTAGCTTAGTCTTCTAATTTAATTTAATTTAATTTAATTGTATTTATTGAGCGCTTACTGTGTGCAGAGCAGTGTACTAAGCACTTGGGAAGTACAAGTTGGCAACACATAGAGACAGTCCCTACCCAACAGTGGGCTCACAGTCTAAAAGGGGGAGATGGAGAACAAAACCAAACATACTAACAAAATGAAATAAATAGAATAGATATGTACAAGTAAAATAAATAAATAAATAGAGTAATACATGTGTACAGACATATATACATATATACAGGTGGTGTGGGGAAGGGAAGGAGGTAATATGGGGGGATGGAGAGTGGGGCGAGGCGGAGAGGAAGGACAGGGCTCAGTCTGGGAAGGCCTCCTGGAGGAGGTGAGCTCTCAGTAGGGCCTTCTAGACTGTGAGCCCTCTGTTGGGTAGGGACTGTCTCTATATGTTGCCAACTTGTACTTCCCAAGTGCTTAGTACAGTGCTCTGCACACAGTAAGCACTCAATAAGTACGATTGAATGAATGAATAATGGAAAGAGCATGGGCCTGGGGGTCAGAAAGGACCTGGGTTCTAGTCCTGGCTCTCCAATATGTCTGCTGTGTGACCATGGGCAAGTCACTTCACTTCTAGTGCCTCAGGTACCTCATCTTCAAAATAATAATAATAATAATAATAATGGCATTTATTAAGCACTTACTGTGTGCAAAGCACTGTTCTAAGCACTGGGGAGGTTACAAGGTGATCAGGGTGTCCAACGGGGAGGGCTCCCAGTCTTCATCCCCATTTTACAGATGAGGGAACTGAGGCCCAGAGAAGTGAAGTGACTTGCACAAAGTCACACAGTTGACAATTGGCCGAGCTGAGATTTGAACCCATGACTTCTGATTCCAAAGCCCGGGCTCTTTCCACCGAGCCACGCTGCTTCTCCTTTAATAGGGATTAAAGTCCCGCATGGGACAGGGACTGTGTCCAAGCTGATTAATTTGTATCTACCCCAGTACTTAGAAGAGTGCTTGTCACATAGTAAGCAATTCACAAGTACCATAATTAATTAATTAGTGGTAGTAGTAGTAGTACAAGCAGCAGTAGTAGTAGTAGTAGTAGTTCTCGCCTGTCCCGCCATCGACCCCCAGCCCACGTCATCCCCCGGGCCTGGAATGCCCCCAGTCCCTCTGCCCATCCGCCAAGCTAGCTCTCTTCCTCCCTTCAAGGCCCTGCTGAGAGCTCACCTCCTCCAGGAGGCCTTCCCAGACTGAGCCCCTTCCTTCCTCTCCCCCTCTTCCCCCTCTCCATCCCCCCAACCTACCTCCTTCCCTTCCCCACAGCACCTGTATATATGTATATATGGTTGTACATATTCATTACTCTATTTATTTATTTATTTTACTTGTACATATCTATCCTATTTATTTTATTTTGTTGGTATGCTTGGTTTTGTTCTCTGTCTCCCCCTTTTAGACTGTGAGCCCACTGTTGGGTAGGGACTGTCTCTATGTGTTGCCAATTTGTACTTCCCAAGCGCTTAGTACAGTGCTCTGCACATAGTAAGCGCTCAATAAATACGATTGATGATGATGATGATAGTAATAGTAGAAGCGGTACTAGAAATAGTAATAATAGTCTCAGAAATTTATCCATATGTGCTATTTATTTATTTGTATTAATGTCTATCTCCCCCTCTAAACTGTAAGCTCACTGTGGGCAGGGAATATATCTGTTATATTTTTAAATTGTACTCTCCCAAGTCCTCTCTCAGGGTGGCACCTGGAGAGTTTCCAGTCCTCTACCAGTCTCTACTACGGGAGGGAGAGTGAAGCCGAGGCCTGGCCATTCCATTCCTAGCTTGCCCAGGGGCTAGCGAGTGTCAGACCATCTGCTACAAGCCAAAACTCCCCTGTGCTGGGCGGCAGCGGCCTGGGGGACCCTCAGGATTTAGTGAGGGGTTGGCTGTGTGTGTTGAATGACAGAGAGGAGTCAACGGTAGCGCCCAGGTTGCGGGCTTGTGAAACAGGATGGATGGTGATGCCGTCTACAGTGATGGGAAAGTCAAGGGTTTAGAAGGGAAGATAAAGAACTCGCTTCCTTGGTCCTTCCCCCCTCCCAGCCCCACAGCACTTAACGTGTCTATCTGTCATTTACTGATTTCTACTCACCATAAGCCCGTTGTGAGCCGGGAATGTGACTGCTTATTGTTGTATAAGTGCTTAGTACAGTGCTATGCCCTCTATAAGCACTCAATAAACATGATTGAATGACTGCAGGAGTTCTGTTTTGGACTCCTGTAGTCCAAACTGAGGCCTTCCCAGACTGAGCCCCCTCCTTCCTCTCCCCCTCCTCATCCCCACCGCCTTACCTCCTTCCCTTCCCCACAGCACCTGTATATATATACATGTGTTTGTACGTATTTATTACTCTATTTTCCTTATAAATATTCTGTTTATTTTATTTTGTTATTATGTTTTGTTTTGTTCTCTGTCTCCCCCTTCTAGACTGTGAGCCCACTGTTGGGTAGGGACCATCTCTATACGTTGCCAACCTGTACTTCCCAAGCGCTTAGTACAGTGTTCTGCACACAGTAAGCGCTCAATAAATACAATTGAATGAATGAATGAACGGAACAGAATCTAGAGTGGAGACTAGAGTTTACAGCACGGAAGGCAGCAACGGTCAACTGCTTCCAGATTTTTCTCAAGAAAATTCTGTGGATCCACTACCAGAATGATTAATTCATTCATTCATTCAATCACATTTATTGAGCGCTTACTGTGTGCAGAGCACTGTACTAAGCACTTGGAAAATACAATTAGGCAACATATAGAGACAGCAGCTACCCAACAATGGGCTCACAGTCTAGAAGGGGGAGACAGACAGCAAAACAGAGCAAGTAGACAGGTGTCAATACCATTAAAATGAATAGAATTATAGATATATACACATCAGTAATAAAATAGAGCATTTATTTTGTCTGTCATGTCTGTCTGTCTGTAAGATGAAAGTCTCCTGACAAGAAACTTTCTTTGATATTTGAACATCTGCTTCCAATCTGCATTGCGCATTGACCGGAAAAGTCTGGATCCGATTTCTCAACTCTGAAAGGAACTTGGAACTTGTCATGACAAATTGCGGCTTGCTTCTGCGATGGGTTTTTTTTTTTCCTTTTAAAATGAGAACCCAGAACTCTAAAAGAAGGAAGGATGGAAATGAGAAATCAATACAAATGCTTTTATAATGTGAGATCAAATTAAAGGACTCTAACTTGTGTAGCTCTCAAATGTTTGACTGCTGCAATCACTCAAATTAACAAGAGGAATGAATTAATTTGTGGAGCATCTGTTCCCTGGTTATAATGAAATCTGAAGTGTTTGTGGAATGTGTTTTCACATTTTGGAAGCTCTAAAATCAGGTCTTTAAAAAATCCAGCATATTACATCCAATTGGACAATGGTTTCGAGAGCGTTAGCACAGAGAATTGAACATTCGGTATTATTTGTACTGTGAAAAGAAAGATACACCACACATGGTAAACCAATATTTAGCAGGGTTGAAATAAAGTTGACAGGTTTAAATATGCATGATGGTGAATTAAATGAAATACTTTGCAATACCGCCCCTCTTCACCCACGGGTCTCCAGTTTTGACTATTCGATCCTAGATGCTAAAGATTGCCTGAATTGTACTTTCTAAATGCTTAGTACAGTGCTCTGCACACAGTAAGCGCTCAATAAATATGATTGAATGAAGGAACAAATATGATTGAATGAAGGACATCAAAACTACAACCTGTGACTCTCAAGTCGGATTAACAGGGAACACTCTCTCAGGTCATTTTTCATTTATTGCAGGGAAGAAGAAGAGATAAATTTGTGGAGAGAACACGAGCCTGGGAGCTAGAAGGTTGTGGGTTCTAATCTCGGCTCCGCCGCTTATCAGCTCTGTGACTTTGGGCATGTCGCTTCACTTCTCTGCGCCTCAGTTAAATCATCTGTAAAATGAGGATTAAGACTATGACCCCCACGTGGGACAACCTGATTACCTTGTATCAACCTGATTGCTCAGAACAGTGTTTGGCACATAGTAAGCACTTATAAAATGCCATCATTATTTTTATCATATTTTCGTATATATTTATATATATAGATAGATAGATAGATTTTTCCTCTCCCCTGCATTTGTGCTTAAATCAGCTTGGGCATTTGTGTAATATGTGACTGGACTCAATCAGGAATATTTATTGAACACTCCAAGTGTGCAGAGCACTGTACTGAGCACTTGGGAGAGTACAGTAGTGTTAGTAATAATAATAATAATAATAATAATAATAATAATAATAATGGCATTTATTAAGCACTTCCTATGTGCAAAGCACTGTTCTAAGCTCTGGAGAGGTTACAAGGTGCTCAGGTTGTCCCACGGTGGGGGGGGCTCACAGTCTTAATCCCCATTTTACAGATGAGGGAACTGAGGCCCAGAGAAGTGAAGTGACTTGCCCAAAGTCGCACAGTGGAAAGAGCATGGGCTTTGGAGTCAGAGCTCATGGGTTCAAATCCCGGCTCTGCCAATTGCCAGCTGTGTGACTTTGGGCAAGTCACTTCACTTCTCTGGGCCTCAGTTCCCTCATCTGTAAAATGGGGATGAAGACTGTGAGCCCCCCGTGGGACAACCTGACCACTTTGTAACCTCCCCAGCGCTTACAGTAGTGCTTTGCATACAGTAAGTGCTTAATAAATGCTATTATTATTATTATATTATTATATTATTATTGAACGAGTTGTCTACACGCGCTGCCTAGAATTCCTCAACAACAACTCTCTCCTCGACCCCCTCCAGTCTGGCTTCCGTCCCCTTCATTCCACGGAAACTGCCCTCTCAAAGGTCACCAATGACCTCCTGCTTGCCAAATCCAACGGCTCATACTCTGTCCTAATCCTCCTCGACCTCTCAGCTGCCTTTGACACTGTGGACCACCCCCTTCTCCTCAACACGTTATCTGACCTTGGCTTCACAGACTCCGTCCTCTCCTGGTTCTCCTCTTACCTCTCCGGTCGTTCTTTCTCAGTCTCTTTTGCAGGCTCCTCCTCCCCCTCCCATCCTCTTACTGTGGGGGTTCCCCAAGGTTCAGTGCTTGGTCCCCTTCTGTTCTCAATCTACACTCACTCCCTTGGTGACCTCATTCGCTCCCACGGCTTCAACTAGCATCTCTACGCTGATGACACCCAGATCTCCATCTCTGCCCCTGCTCTCTCCCCCTCCCTCCAGGCTCGCATCTCCTCCTGCCTTCAGGACATCTCCATCTGGATGTCCGCCCGCCACCTAAAGCTCAACATGTCGAAGACTGAGCTCCTTGTCTTCCCTCCCAAACCTTGTCCTCTCCCTGACTTTCCCATCTCTGTTGACGGCACTACCATCCTTCCCGTCTCACAAGCCCGCAACCTTGGTGTCATCCTCGACTCCGCTCTCTCATTCACCCCTCACATCCAAGCCGTCACCAAAACCTGCCGGTCTCAGCTCCGCAACATTGCCAAGATCCGCCCTTTCCTCTCCATCCAAACCGCTACCCTGCTAATTCAAGCTCTCATCCTATCCCGTCTGGACTACTGCACTAGCCTTCTCTCTGATCTCCCATCCTCGTGTCTCTCTCCACTTCAATCCATACTTCATGCTGCTGCCCGGATTAGCTTTGTCCAGAAACGCTCTGGACATATTACTCCCCTCCTCAAAAACCTCCAATGGCTACCGATCAATCTGCGCATCAAGCAGAAACTCCTCACCCTGGGCTTCAAGGCTGTCCATCACCTCGCCCCCTCCTACCTCACCTCCCTTCTCTCCTTCTACTGCCCAGCCCGCCCCCTCCGCTCCTCCACCACTAATCTCCTCACTGTACCTCGCTCTCGCCTGTCCCGCCATCGACCCCCGGCCCACGTCATCCCCCGGGCCTGGAATGCCCTCCCTCTGCCCATCCGCCAAGCTAGCTCTCTTCCTCCCTTCAAGGCCCTGCTGAGAGCTCACCTCCTCCAGGAGGCCTTCCCAGACTGAGCCCCTTCTTTCCTCTCCCCCTCGCCCCCCTCTCCATCCTCCCGTCTTACCTCCTTCCCTTCCCCACAGCACCTGTATATATGTATATATGGTTGTACATATTTATTACTCTATTTATCTATTTATTTATTTATTTTACTTGTACATTTCTATCCTACTTATTTTATTTTGTTGGTATGTTTGGTTCTGTTCTCTGTCTCCCCCTTTTAGACTGTGAGCCCACTGTTGGGTAGGGACTGTCTCTATGTGATGCCAATTTGTACTTCCCAAGCGCTTAGTACAGTGCTCTGCACATAGTAAGCGCTCAATAAATACGATTGATTGATTGATTGATTGATTGATTATTGTTATTATTATTATTATTATTATTATTATTATCATTAACATGGTAGCAGTTTGTATGGAGAGGAAAGGACAAATCTTAGCGGTGTTGTGAAGGTTGAACCGACAGGATTTAGTGATAGGTTGACTGTGTGCGTTGAATGAGAGAGGAGTCAAGGATAACACCCAGGTTTACAGACATATGAGAAGTAGCATGGCTCAGTGGAAAGAGCACGGGCTTGGGAGTCAGTGGTCATGGGTTCAAATCCCGGCTACGTCAATTGTCAGCTGTGTGACTTTGGGCAAGTCACTTAACGTCTCTGTGCCTCAGTTACCTCATCTGTAAAATGGGGATTAAGATTGTGAGCCCCACACGAGATAACCTGATCACCATGTAACCTCCCCAGCACTTAGATTAGTGCTTTGCACATAGTAAGCACTTAACAAATACCAAAATTATGATTATTATTATTCTGAGACAAGGAGGATGGTGGTGCCATCCACAGTTATGGGAAAGTCAAGGGGAGGACAGGGTTTGGGTGGGAAGATGAGGAGCTCTGTTTCGGACATGTTAAGTCTGAGGTGATGGGAGGACATCCAAGTAGAGGTGTCCTGAAGTCAGGAGGAGATGCAAGACTGCAGAAAGGGAGAGAGATCAGGTTGGAGATGGAGATTTGGGAGTCATCCTCCCTTTCCTCTCCATTCATTCATTCATTTATTCATTCATTCAATCGTATTTATTCATTCAATTGTATTTATTGAGCCCTTACTGTGTGCAGAGCACTATACTAAGCGCTTGGGAAGTACAAGTTGGCTACATATAGAAACGGTCCCTACCCAACAACGGGCTCACAGTCTAGAAGGGGGAGACAGACACCAAAACAAAACATGTGGACGGGTGTCAAGTCATCAGAATAGTGATAAACCTAGATGCACATCATTAACAAAATAAATAGAATAGTAAATATGTTCAAGTAAAATAAATAGAGTAATAAATCTGTACAAACATATATACAGGTGCTGTGGGGAGGGGAAGGAGGTAGGGCGGGGGGGATGGGGAGGAGGAGAGGAAAATGGGAGCTCAGTCTCTATCCAAACCGCTACCACATTAATACAATCACTCATCCTATCCAGCCTGGATGACTGCATCAGTCTCCTTGCTGACCTCCCAACCTCCTGCCTCTCCCCACTCCAGTCCATAATCCCCTGCCCGGATTATCTTTCTACAGAAACCATCAGGATATTTAACTCCCCTTCTCAAAGATCTCTAGTGGTTACCTATCCGTCTCCATATCAAACAAAAACTCCTCACCATTGGCTTTAAAGCAGTCCATCATCTTGCCCCTCCTACCTCACCTCGCTTCTCTCCTTCTCCAATTTAGCCCGCAAACTCCGCTCCTCTGGTATGTCTAACCATCTCACTGGGACTCCATCTCGCCTGTGTCATTCCCAATCCCTGGCCCAAGTCCTGCCTCTAGCCCTCCCTCCTCAAATGCCACAGGCAATGACTCTCCCCCATTTCAAAGCCTTACTGAAGGCCCTTCTCCTCCAAGAAGCCTTCCCAGACTAAGCCCCACTTTTCCTCATCTCCCCCTCCCTTCTATGTTACCCTGACTAGCTACCTTTGTTCTTCCTGCCCTCCCCACCCCACAGCACTTAAGAATATATCTGTCACTTTATTTATTTATATTGATTTTTGTTTATTTGTATTGATGTCTGTCTCCCCCGCTCTAGATTGTGAGCTCGTTGTGACCAGGGATTGTCACTCTTGATTGCTATATTGTACTTTCCCAAGAGCTTAGTACAGTGCTCTGTGCACAGTAAGTGCTTAATAAATTTGATTGAATACTGAATAGAGATTGTAGTTGAAGCCACGGGCATGAAGGAGTTTTCCAAGGGAATGGGTGTAGATGGAGAATAGAAAGAGACGAAGAACTGAGCCTTGAGGGACCCCCACAGTTAGGGGGTGGGAGGCGGAGGAGGAGCCCATTTAAGAAACTGAGAATAAGCAACCAGAGAATTAGGAGGGACCCCGAAAAGGACTGAGTCCGTGACGCCAACAATGGGAAATATTTAATATATGATGATAATGTTTTGTAAATATAAGATAATCAGGTTGGATGTAGTTTTTTTAATGGTATTTGTTAAGTGCTCTACTTTGTGCCAAGCACTGTAGTAAGCGCTGGGGTGGATACAAGCAAACCGGGTTGGATACAGTGCCTGTCCCATGAGGGGCTCACAGTCTCAAACTCCATTTCACAGATGAAGTAGCTGAGGGATAGCAGAGTTAAGTGACTTACCCAAGTTCACACAGCCAGCAAGTGGTAGAGCCAGGATTAGAACCCGTAATAATAATAATAATAATAATAATAATAATAATAATAATAATGGAACTTATTAAGTGCTTACTATCAATCAATCAGTCAATTGTATTTATTGAACGCTTACTGTGTGCACAGCACTGTACTAAGCACTTGGGAAATACAAGTTGTCAACATATAGAGATGGTCCCTACCCAACAGTGGGCTCACAGTCTAGAAGGGGGAGACAGAGAACAAAACAAAACATATTAACAAAATCAATCAATCAATCAATCAATCGTATTTATTGAGCACTTACTGTGTGCCAAGCACTGTACTAAGCACTTGGGAAGTACAAGTTGTCAACATATAGAGATGGTCCCTACTCAACAGTGGGCTCACAGTCTAGAAGGGGGAGACAGAGAACAAAACAAAACATATTAACAAAATAAAATAAATAGAATAGATATGTACAAGTAAAATAAATAAATAGAGTAATAAATACGTACAAACATATATACCTATATATACAGGCGCTGTGGGGAAGGGAAGAAGGTAAGGCGGGGGGTGGAGAGGGTGAGGAGGGCGAGAGGAAGGAGGGGGCTCAGTCTGGGAAGGCCTCCTGGAGGAGGTGAGCTCTCAGTAGGGTTTTGAAGGGCCCTACTGCTTACTTACTCTGTGCAAAGCACTGTTCTAAGTGCTGGGGAGGTTACAAGGGGATCAGGTTGTCCCACGGGGGACCCACAGTCTTAATCCCCATTTTACAGATGAGGTAACTGAGGCTCAGAGAAGTGAAGTGACTTGCCGAAAGTCACACAGCTGACAATTGGAGGGGCCGGGACTTGAACCCATCACCTCTGACTCCAACGCCTGTGCTCAATCCACTATACCACGCTGCTTCTCATTCCTGTTTTATAGGTCCTGTCCCACATGGGGCTCACAGTCTCAATTGGAGGGAATAAAATTTAATCTCCATTCTACAGAGGAGATAAATGAGGTACAGAAGTGAAGTGACTTGTCCAGGGTCACACAGCAGGCAAGTGGCAGAGCCCGGATTAGAATACAGGTCCTCCGAGGCCCAGATCTGTACTCTTTCCACTAAGCTGTTTCCCAGTCATAATTGGCACAGCCTCACATTCTTGAAGAGTTTGACTAAAGATGTTTCTTTAGGAGGCCTTCCCAGACTGAGCCCCTTTCTTCCTCTCCCCCTCGTCCCCCTCTCCATCCCCCCATCTTACCTCCTTCCCTTCCCCACAGCACCTGTATATATGTATATATTTGTACATATTTATTACTCTATTTATTTATTTATTTATTTTACTTGCACATATCAATTCTATTTATTTTATTTTGTTAGTATGTTTGGTTTTGTTCTCTGTCTCCCTTTCAGACTGTAAGCCCACTGTTGGGTAGGGACTGTCTCTATATGTTGCCAAGTTGTACTTCCCAAGCCCTTAGTACAGTGCTCTGCACACAGTAAGCGCTCAATAAATACGATTGATTGATTGATTGATGTTTCACAACTTTTGAAAGCACTGAATCAAAGAGATCCTGTTCTCTCCTATGAGGCCATCACCGCCTTCATTCACCTCTAGGATCTTTCTTCTGAGAAGCAGCATGGTCTAAGGGATAGAGCCCGGGTCTGGGAATCAGAAGGACCTCATTTCTAATCCCAGCTCTGCCACTTTCATTCATTCTTTCATTCAATCGTATTTATTGAGCGCTTACTGTGTGCAGAGCACTGTACTAAGCGCTTGGGAAGTACAGGTCGGCAACATATAGAAACAGTCCCGACCCAACAACGGGCTCACAGTCTAGAAGGGGGAGACAGACAACAAAACAAAACATGTGGACAGGTGTCAAGTCACCAGAATAAATGAAAATACAGCTAGATATATATCATTAACAAAATAAATAGAATAGTAAATATGTACAGGTAAAATAAATACAGTAATGAATCTGTACAAACATATATACAGGTGCTGTGGGGAGGGGAAGGAGGTAGGGAGGGGGGATGAGGAGGAGGAGAGGAAAAAGAGGGGGGCTGTCTGCTGTGGGTCCTTGGGACAGTCATTTCACTTCCCTGGGCCTCACTTCCCTCATCTGTAAAATGGGGATTAAGACTCTGAGTCCTCAGTTCCCTCATCGGTAAAAATGGGGATTAAGACTGTGAGCCCCACGTGGGACAACTTGATCACACTGTATTCCCCCCAGTGCTTAGAACAGTGCTTTGCTCATAGTAAGGGCTTAACAAATGCCATCGTTATTATCATTATTATTATTATGTGGGACATGGACTGTGTCCAACCTGATTAGCTTGTGTCTACCCCAGCACTTTGACCCTGCCACATAGTAAGCACTTAACAAATACCATTCAAAAGAAAAAATTCTGCCTCTTTTCATAGGCTCATTTTCACCCCAGCATATAAAATAGCTATTCTTGGTGCTCCCAAGTGCTTAGTATAGTGCTTTGTACATAGTAAGCACTCAATAAATATGATTGAATGAATGAAATAATAATGGAGGTAGCCATCCACGGCTGTTTCTGGGATCGAAAAGGCCAATTGATCAATCAACTAATCAGTGGTAGTTTCTCAGCACGGGTCCGCCAACTCTGTTTTATTGTACTCTCCCAGACGCTTAATACAGCACTCTACCCACAGTTAGCACTGAATAAATATCATTGATTGATAGTAAGACCCCAATAAATATCATTGATTGATATGTTTTGGCGAGCTATATTAGCTGCATGTACAGCATTTGCCTTGGGCAACCCACAACGCCTCAGTCTCTAAATGTAGCTGTCAAAAAAAATTCTGCTTGCCAATAGCAAAGGTTTAATTTTATTGAATGGAAGTTTAGAAACTAATATTCAACAGACATCCATCCTGTAAATCGCATTTAACAATATCCCCATAGGTTTTTTGTTGGTTTGTCTGTTTGTTTTTTTGACATTGCAGTTTGCGGTGGCTCAGGTGTGGAAAGAAAACGGGAGCCCTGATGTTTGCGATTCTTCCCAAAAGGGGTCAAAAGGAGGAGTGTGATAAATGGTCCACAGCAGGTCAATTTCAAAATCAGTCAATTACCCTGGAAGCTTGATTCTTATTAATGGTGAAAGTAGGTCTCATAACTCTCTTTTTCGAGCTGTTTATTTTTCTCTTCGGTGTCTCGGGGAATTATGACTTATCAGGGAACGGATTCTCTTATTCCCACAGAACAGAGGACTATATGTCTGAATGACCATACATTGATACTACTACTACTGCTACTACTAATAATGATAATGATGATCATTCATTCAATCATATTTATTGAGCACTGACTGTGTGCAGAACACTGTACGAAACACTTGGAAAGCACAATTCAGCAACAGAGACAATCCCTAGCCAACAGCAGGTATAATAATAATAATGCTTGTAGCATTTGTGCAAGAGCTTAGTACAGTGCTCTGCACACAGTAAGCACTCAATAAATACGATTGATGATGATTTGTTCATTCATTCATACAAATCATATTCATTGAGTGCTTACTGGAGAAGCAGCATGGTTCAGTGGAAAGAGCCCGGGCTTTGGAGTCAGAGGTCATGGGTTCAAATCCCGGCTCCGCCAACTGTCAGCTGTGTGACTTTGGGCAAGTCACTTAACTTCTCTGGGCCTCAGTTCCCTCATCTGTAAAATGGGGATTAAAACTGTGAGCCCCCGGTGGGACAACCTGATCACCTTGTAACCTCCCCGGGGCTTAGAACAGTGGTTTGCACATAGTAAGTGCTTAACAAATACCATCGTTATTGTTACTAAGCTTTTGGGAGCATCATCTATACAATGATAGTCACATTCTCTGTCCACAGCAAGCTTACACTCTTGTAGGGGAGGCGGCCATTAATATAAATTAATAAATAAATGACAGATATGGACATAAGTATAGTGGGGCTGGGATGGGGAGAGAAAAAAGGGAGCAAGTCAGGGTGACACAGAAAGGAATGGGAGGAGAATAAGTGCTTAGTACAGTGCTAAGCACTTAATACAGTGCTCTGCACACAGTAAGCGCTCAATAAATACGATTGATTGAAAGGGAATGCCTCACCTGGAAAGACCTCCAGGAAGAGGCTTTCCTTCAATAAGGCTTTGAAGAGGGGGACAGTAACTGTCTGTCAAATTTGAGGAGGGAGGGTGTTCCATGCCAGAGGCAGGATTCATTCAATCGTATTTATTGAGCGCTTACTGTGTGCAGAGCACTCTACTAAGCGCTTGGGAAGTACAAGTTGACAACATATAGAGACGGTCCCTACCCAACAGTGGGCTCACAGTCTAGAAGGGGGAGACAGAGAACGAAACAAAACATATTAACAATATAAAATAAAATAAATAGAATGTGTTCAAGTAAAATAAATGAATTTTATTTATTTAGGATGTGGGCCAGCGGTCAGCAGTGAGATAAATGAAATTGCGGCCCAGTGAGAAGTTTGGTGACATGCCCTGAACGTTTCTGTAGGAAAATGATCCTGGCAGCAGAGTGAAGTGTAGATAGGAGCGGGAAGAGGAAGGAGGCTGGGAGGTCAGCAAGGAGGCTGATGGAATAATCCAGGTGGCATAGGAAGAGTGACTGTACTAACATGGTGGCAGTTTGGATGGAGTGGAAAGGGCGGATTTCAGCGAAGGAGGGACCGACAGGATTTAGTGATGGGTTGAATTTGTGGGTTGAATGAGAGAGAGGAGTCAAGGGTAACACCAAGTTTACAGGCTTGTGAGACAGGAAGGATGGTGGTGCCGTCTACAGTGATGGGAAAGTCAGGGGAAAGATAGGGTTTGGATGGGAAGATAAAGAGCTCTGTTCTGGACATTTTAAGCTCAAGGTGAGGGGAGGACATCCAATTAGGGATGACATGAAGGCAAGAGAAAATTTGAGCCTGTAGAGAAGGAGAGAGATTCATTCATTCATTCAATTGTAATTATTGAGCACTTAATGTGTGCAGAGAACTGTACTGCTTGAAAAGTACAGTTGGGCCACAAATAGAGAAAATTCCTCCCTAGTATGCACTTAGTATGTGCCAATCACTGTACTAAGATCTGTGGTGAATACACATAAACTGGGATGGTCACTTCTCAGGGCCTCAGTTACCTCATCTGTAAAATGGAGATTAAGAGTGTGAACCGCATGTGGGACAGGGACTGTGTCTAAACTGATTAACTTTTATCTACCCAAGTGCTTAGAACAGCACTTGGCACACAGTAGGTGCTTAAAGGGTACCATAATTATTATTATTATACTATTGCTAGTACAACTGCAACTAATAAGAGCCCGGGAGTAGTAACAATAAATAATAATGTTGGTATTTATTAAGTGCTTACTGTGTTCCAAGCACTATTCTAAGCACTGGGATAGATACAAGAGAAGCAGCGTGGCTCAGTGGAAAGAGCCCGGGCTTGGGAGTCAGAGGTCTTGGGTTCTAATCCCGGCACCGCCACTTATCAGCTGTATGACTTTGGGCAAGTCACTTAACTTCTCTGTGCCTCAATTACCTCATTAAGACTGTGAGCCCCCCGTGGGACAACCTGATCACCTTGTAACCTTCCAAGCTCTTAGAACAGTGCTTTGCACATAGTAAGTGCTTAATAAATGCCATCATTATTATTACGAGGTAACTAGGTTGTCCCACTTGGGGCTCACAGTCTTGATCCCCATTTTACAGATGAGGTAACTGAGGCACAGAGAAGTTAAGTGACTTGCCCAAAGTCACACAGCTGACAATTGGCAGTGCCGGGATTAGAACCCAAGACCTCTGACTCCCAAGCCCGGGCTCTTTCCACTGAGCCATGCTGCTTCTCTTGTATCTATCCCAGTGCTTAGAATAGTGCTTGGAACACAGTAAGCGCTTAACAAATACCAACATTATTATTTATTGTTACTATTGCTGCTACAGCTACTATTACGGAGAAGTAGCACTACTGAGAAACAGAGTGGCTTAGTGGCAAGAGCCCAGGCTTTGGAGTCAGAGGTCGTGGGTTCTAATCCTGGCTCCGCCACTTGTCAGCTGTGTGACTTTGGGCAAGTCACTTCACTTCTCTGGGCCTCAGTTTCCTCATCTATAAAATGGGGATTAAGATTGTGATCCCCATGTGGGACAATCAATCAATCAATCAATCAATCGTATTTATTGAGCGCTTACTATGTGCAGAGCACTGTACTAAGCGCTTGGGAAGTACAAATTGGCATCACATAGAGACAGTCCCTACCCAACAGTGGGCTCACAGTCTAAAAGGGGGAGACAGAGAACAGAACCAAACATACCAACAAAATAAAATAAGTAGGATAGAAATGTACAAGTAAAATAAATAAATAAATAAATAAATAAATAGAGTAATAAATATGTACAACCATATATACATATATACAGGTGCTGTGGGGAAGGGAAGGAGGTAAGACGGGGGGATGGAGAGGGGGACGAGGGGGAGAGGAAAGAAGGGGCTCAATCTGGGAAGGCCTCCTGGAGGAGGTGAGCTCTCAGCAGGGCCTTGAAGGGAGGAAGAGAGCTAGCTTGGCGGATGGGCAGAGGGAGGGCATTCCAGGCCCGGGGGATGACGTGGGCCGGGGGTCGACGGCGGGACAGGCGAGAGCGAGGTACAGTGAGGAGATCAGCGGTGGAGGAGCGGAGGGTGCGGGTTGGGCTGGAGAAGGAGAGAAGGGAGGTGAGGTAGGAGGGGGCGAGGTGATGGACAGCCTTGAAGCCCAGGGTGAGGAGTTTCTGCCTGATGCGCAGATTGATCGGTGGCCATTGGAGGTTTTTGAGGAGGGGAGTAATATGTCCAGAGCGTTTCTGGACAAAGCTAATCCGGGCAGCAGCATGAAGTATGGATTGAAGTGGAGAGAGACACGAGGATGGGAGATCAGAGAGAAGGCTGGTGTAGTAGTCCAGACGGGATAGGATGAGAGCTTGAATTAGCAGGGTAGCGGTTGGGATGGAGAGGAAAGGGCGGAGCTTGGCAATGTTGCGGAGCTGAGACCGGCAGGTTTTGGTGACGGCTTGGATATGAGGGGTGAATGAGAGAGCGGAGTCGAGGATGACACCAAGGTTGCGGGCTTGTGAGACGGGAAGGATGGTAGTGCCGTCAACAGAGATGGGAAAGTCAGGGAGAGGACAAGGTTTGGGAGGGAAGACAAGGAGCTCAGTCTTCGACATGTTGAGCTTTAGGTGGCGGGCGGACATCCAGATGGAGATGTCCTGAAGGCAGGAGGAGATGCGAGCCTGGAGGGAGGGGGAGAGAGCAGGGGCAGAGATGGAGATCTGGGTGTCATCAGCGTAGAGATGATAGTTGAAGCCGTGGGAGCGAATGAGGTCACCAAGGGAGTGAGTGCAGATTGAGAACAGAAGGGGACCAAGCACTGAACCTTGGGGAATCCCCACAGTAAGAGGATGGGAGGGGGAGGAGGAGCCTGCAAAAGAGACTGAGAAAGAACGACCGGAGAGATAAGAGGAGAACCAGGAGAGGACGGAGTCTGTGAAGCCAAGGTCAGATAACGTGTTGAGGAGAAGGGGGTGGTCCACAGTGTCAAAGGCAGCTGAGAGGTCGAGGAGGATTAGGACAGAGTATGAGCCGTTGGATTTGGCAAGCAGGAGGTCATTGGTGACCTTTGAGAGGGCAGTTTCCGTGGAATGAAGGGGACGGAAGCCAGACTGGAGGGGGTCGAGGAGAGAGTTGTTGTTGAGGAATTCTAGGCAGCGCGTGTAGACAACTCGTTCAAGGAGTTTGGAAAGGAATGGTAGGAGGGATATGGGACGATAACTAGAAGGTGAGGTGGGGTCAAGAGAGGGTTTTTTTAGGATGGGAGAGACATGGGCATGTTTGAAGGCAGAGGGGAAGGAACCAGTGGAGAGTGAGCGGTTGAAGATGGAAGTTAAGGAGGGGAGAAGGGATGGAGCGAGAGATTTCATAAGATGAGAGGGAATGGGGTCAGAAGCACAGGTGGCCGGAGTAGCACTTGAGAGGAGGGAGGAGAGTTCCTCTGAGGATACCGCTGGGAAGGATGGGAGAGTAGCAGAGAGTGTTGAGATCTCCTGATACAACCTGATCACCTTGTATCTATCCCAGCACTTAAAACAGTGCTTGGCACACATACATCCACCAAACTAGCTCTACATCTGCCAAACTAGCTCTTTTCCTCCCTTCAAAGCCCTACTGAGAGCTCACCTCCTCCAGGAGGCCTTCCCAGACTGACCCCACCTTACCCTCTCATCATCAATCGTATTTATTGAGCACTTACTATGTGCAGAGCACTGTACTACGCGCTTGGGAAGTACAAATTGGCAACATATAGAGACAGTCCCTACCCAGCAGTGGGCTCACAGTCTAAAAGTCTCTCCTCCTCCCTCCCTCCATATCACCCCCACTCCCTCCCTCTGCCCTACCCCCTTCCCCTCACCAAAGCACTTGTGTTTATTTGTACATATTTCTTACCCTATTTATTTTATTAATGATGTGTATATAGCTATAATTCTATTTATTTTGATGGTCTTGACACCTGTCTACTTGTTCTGTTTTGCTGCCTCCCCACTTCTACATCGTGAGCCCATTGTTGGGTAGGGACTGTCTCTATATGTTACCGAATTGTACTTTCCAAGCGCTTAGTCCAGTGCTCTGCTCACAGTAAGCGCTCAATAAATACGATTGAATGAATGAATGAATAGTAAGCACTTAATAAATACCATCATTATTATTATTACTTTGTGGCTCAGTGGAAAGAGCACAGGCTTTGGAGTCCGAGGTCAGGGGTTCAAATCCCGGCTCTGCCAATTGTCAGCTGTGTGACTCTGGGCAAGTCACTTGACTTCTCTGTGCCTCAGTTACCTCATCTGTAAAATAGGGATTAAGAGTGTGAGCCCCCCATGGGACAACCTGATCACCTTGTAACCTCCCCAGCACTTAGAACAGTGCTTTGCACATAGTAAGTGCTTAGTAAATGCCATCATTATTATTATTATTATAACTACTGCAATTCTACTACCACTTGTAGTGGTATTACTACAATTACTTACTTACAATACTTACAATACCACTTGTAGTGGTATTACTACAATTACTTACTTACAATACTTACAATTACTTACAATAATAATTACTACTATTACTACTCCTACAATTGCTGCTATTAGTACATTTCCTACATGCCTAAAGAAATTCTAGATAAAAGGCATGGGGAAAACCATCACTATAGCAGAATGTTGCGAACTTCACTGGAGTCAGCCTTGGGTGTTTGCAAGATTTTGCGTATGTGCTTATGATGGTGATTTGAGCAACTCCTCTGTTACCAAAAAACCATCAGAACAGATGGAATTTCTAGGACGACATCAAATTGTGTCACCCCTTGGAGGAGAGAAGAGTTTGAGGCTTTTCTTCGTGACATTAAACAAAACAGATCGTTGAGATTAGCACGGAGAAGAAGCTCGTTAAACCTAATAATTATTCAGGGGTGTTTATGATGCTGATGATAATTACATTCATTGTGAGAATAATAATGATGGTATTTGGTAAGTGCTTACATGGGCCGAGCACTGTTCCAAGCGCTGGGGTAGATACAAGGTAGACAGGTTGGGCACAGTCTCTGCCCCGCTCTTAATCCCCATGTTATAGATGAGGTAACCAAGGCCCAAAGAGGTAAAGTGAGTTGCCCAAGGTCACAAAGTAGACAGGTAATGGAATCAGAATTATAAATGCCCCCTCCTCTCCCTCCTCCCCCTCCCCATCCTCCCCGCCTTACCTCCTTCCCCTCCCCACAACACCTGTATATATGTATATATGTTTGTACGTATTTATTACCGTATTTATTTTATTTGTACATATTTATTCTATTTATTTTATTTTGTTAATATGTTTTGTTTTGTTCTCTGTCTCCCCCTTCTAGACTGTGAGCCCACAGTTGGGTAGGGACCATCTCTGTTGCCAACTTGTACTTCCCAAGCGCTTAGTACAGTGCTCTGCACACAGTAAGTGCTCAACAAATGAGATTGAATGAATGAATGAATGAATGAATAATAATAACTATGGTATTTGTTAAGCACTCACTGTGTGCCAGGCACTGTACTAAACCCTGGGGTGGATCCAAGCAAACCAGGTTGGACACAGTCCCTGTCAAGTGTGAGACTCACAGTCTTAATCCCCATTTTTCAGATGAGGGAACTGAGACCCAGAGAAGTGAAGCGACTTGCCCAAGGCCACATAGCAGACCAGTGGCAGGGCCTGGGTTAGAACCCAGGACCTTCTGACTCCAAGGCCAGTGGTCTATCCACCACACCATGATGCACCAAGTACTGTGCTAAACGCTTGAGTAGATAAAGGAAGCAGCGCAGCTCAGTGGAGAGAGCACAGGCTTTGGAGTCAGAGGTCAGGGATTCAAATCCCGACTCCACCAACTGTCAGCTGTGTGACTTCGGGCAAGTCACTTAACTTCTCTGTGCCTCAGTTCCCTCATCTGTAAAATGGGGATTGACTGTGAGCCCCCCGTGGGAAAACGTGATCACCTTGTAACCTCCCCAGTGCTTAGAACAGTGCTTTGTACATAGTAAGCACTTAATAAATGTCATTATTATTATTATTATTAAAAGATAACCAGGTTGGACACAGCCCCTATCCCCTACTCGGCTCCCTTTCTAAGCAGGAGGGAGACACAGAAACAGCATAGCTTAGTGGATAGAGCATGGGCCTAGGAGTTAGAAGGTCTTGGGTTCTAATCCTGGCTCTTCCACTTGTCTACTAGCTGTGTGACCTTGGCCAAGTCACTTCACTTCTCTGTGCCTCAGTTATCTCATCTGTAAAAAATGGGGGAAGTAAGACTGTGAGCCCCACGTGGAACGCGGACTGCTTCTAACCCGAGTTGCCTGTAACCACCTCAGCACTTAGTACAGTGCCTGACACATAGTAAGCACTTAACAAATACCATAACTATTATTATTATTCTTTTAGACTGTGAGCCCACTGTTGGGTAGGGACTGTCTCTATATGTTGCCAACTTGTACTTCCCAAGCGCTTAGTACAGTGCTCTGCACACAATAAGTGTTCAATAAATACGATTGATTGATTGATTGATTATTACTAACAAGTATTGAATCACCACGTTTCAGATGAGGAAATAGAGGCACAGAGAAGTAAAGTGACTTTTCCGAGGTCACACCACAGGTGAGTGGGAGAGCTGTGATTAGAAGGGTAGGGATTGTCTCTGTTGCCGAATTGCACTCTCCAAGCGCTTAGTACAGTGCTCTGCCCATAGTAAGAGCTCAATAAATATGACTAACTGACTGAATGAATGAATAGCAGTCCCTTCTAATCAGAATGATAATAATAATAATAATGGCATTTGTTAAGTGTTTATTACATGCAAAGCACTGTTCTAAGTGCTGGGGGGAATACAAGGTGATCAGGTTGTCCCACATGGGACTCACAGTCTTAATCCCCATTTTACAGATGAGGCTCATAGACGTTAAGTGACTTACCCAAGGTCACACAGTAGACATATGGCAGAGCCAGGATTAGAACCCATGACCTCATCTCCCAAGCCCGGGCTCCGTCCACTGAACCATGCTGCTTCTAGACTGTGAGCCTGTTGTTGGGTAGGGACCATCTCTATATGTTGCCGATTGGTAATTCCCAAGCACTTAGTACAGTGCTCTGCACACAGTAATTGGTCAGTAAGTACAATCGAATTAATAAACATTCAATTTTGTACAGATTTATTACTCTATTTCACTTGTACATATTTACTATTCTATTTATTTTATTTTGTTAATATGTTTTGTTTTGTTGTCTGTCTCCCCCTTCTAGACTGTGAGTCCACTCTTGGGTAGGGACCGTCTCTATGTGTTGCCAACTTGTACTTCCCAAGCGCTTAGTACAGTGCTCTGCACACAGTAAGCGCTCAATAAATACGATTGAATTCATTCATTCATTCATTCAAGCACTGTACTCAGCACTTGGGAAGTACAAGTTGAATGAATGAATGAATGAGTACAGTGCTCTGCACACAGTAAGCGCTCAATAAATACGATTGATTGATTGATTGAATAAATGAATGAATGAATGAATAAACAGACCATGGCCCTCAGACTCTCAGGACTGTGTTCTTTCCCCTAGGCCACAGGGCTGGGTCCAACTTGTAATTCCCAAACACTTTTAGAACAGTGCTCTGCACACAGTAAGCGCTCAATAAATACGATTGAATGAAAGAATGAATCAGTGTAGTTTTCCAAACTCCTGGTTCTATCCCTGGGGAATGAAACGATCTCCAGGAACTCAGCAGGAGAGATTCTATGAAAGTGAATAGGGCAGGCAGAGTCAATTCCAGTTCATTCTCTCCAATCCACTCCAACGTGTCTTCTTGCCCGGGATTTGGGTTGGGGGATGGTGGGGAAGTGGGGACTTATCAGCTTCTTGCTGAGGGATTTGATGAAATAATAACAAACTAGGGTGGAATTGTATTTCATCACCCTTTATCTCTCCTAGAGAGACTATAATCTTATTCAAATTATAATGGGCTCCGTTATCAACAGGAGTTACTATTTATTTAACCCAGACCTGCCATGCAAATGTTTACCCATCCGGCTCTTCCACGGGAAGGAATGAAATTCCTTCCCTATCGGAATGAGGCCTGATCACAAATTACAAACTAGTTATCCCGGGGGTGTAATGAGTTCAGCATTAAGAAGCATGGAGTTTGCTCTCTTCCCCAAGCATCTTGATAAGAAGAGCCCTGCTATAGGGCTCCTCGAAATCCTGAACACCAGTCCTGAATCCAGTGCTCTGCTCCTCGAAATCCTGAACACCAATCTGGTTTAGGAAATAGGGGTCCCCTTGGGCTGGGCAGGCTCACTTCTAAGAGGAGAGCAGGTCTTCAGCAGATCAGGAAGGAAGAGATGGGATTTTTTAATATTTTTAATACGGTTTTCTGGGAGAGATGTGTCCGTGGTGTCACTCTGGATTGGAAACAACTCAACAGCCTAAGGCAAAACAAAACTCAAAGCTCAAGTCAGGAGCACTAAGCTGTCTTTTCCTTTTCTTCCACTCTCTTCTGTGTCACCCTGAATTACTCCCTTTATTCAATCAATCAATCAATCAATCAATCATATTTATTGAGCGTTTACTGTGTGCAGAACACTGTACTAAGCGCTTGGAAAGTACAAGTTGGCAACATGTAGAGACGGTCCCTACCCAACAACGGGCTCACAGTCTAGAAGGGGGAGACAGACAACAAAACAAAACATATTAACAAAATAGAATAGATATGTATAAGTAAAATAAATAAATAGAGTAATAAATATGTACAAACATATATACATATATACAGGTGCTGTGGGGAAGGGAAGGAGGTAAGGCGGGGGGGATGGAGATGGGGAAGGGGGGAGAGGAAGGAGGGGGCTCAATCTTTATTCATTCCCCCTCCCCCTTCATATCCATATTCCTATTCATAGAGCATGGGCTTTGGAGTCAGAGGTCATGGATTCAAATCCCGGCTCCGCCAATTGTCAGCTGTGTGACTTTGGGCAAGTCACTTCACTTTTCTGGGCCTCAGTTGCCTCATCTGTAAAATGGGGATTGAGACGGTGAGCACCCTGTGGGACAACCTGATCGCCTGTAACTTCCCCAGAGCTAGAACAGTGCTTTGCACGTAGTAAGCGCTTACTAAATGCCATCATTAATTCATTCATTAATTCATTCATTCAATCATATTTATTGAGCGCTTACTGTGTGCAGAGCACTGTATTAAGCGCTTGGGAAGTACAAGTTGGCAACATATAGAGACGATCCCTACCCAACAACAGGCTCACGGTCTAGAAGGGCGAGACAGACAACAAAATAAAACATGTGGACAGCTGTCAAGTCGACATAACAAATAGAATTAAAGCTAGATGCACATCATTAACAAAATAAATAGAATATTAAATATGTACAAGTAAAATAAAGTAATAAGACTGTACAAACATATATACAAGTGCTGTGGGGAGGGGAAGGAGGTAGGGTGGGGGGGGATGGGGAGGAGAAGAGGAAAAAGGGGGCTCAGTGTGGGAAGGCCTCTTGGAGGAGGTGAGTTCACAGTAGGGCTTTGAAGGGAAGAAGAGAGCTAGCTTGGCGGATGGGCAGAGGGAGGGTGTTCCGGGCCAGGGGGAGGACGTGGGCCGGGGGTCGATGGCGGGACAGGCGAGAACGAGGTACAGTGAGGAGGTGAACGGCGGCAGATGGAGCGGAGGGTGCAGGCTGGGCTGGAGAAGGAGAGAAGGGAGGTGAGGTAGGAGGGGGCGAGGTGATCGAGAGCCTTGAAGCTGATCATCATCATCATCATCATCATCCGTCCTTCTTTATATGCGACAGACAATGATTCTTCCCCCATTCAAAGCCTTACTGAAGGCCCATCTCCTCCAAGAGGCCTTCCCTGACAGCCCCATTTTCCTCTTCTTCCACTCCCTTCTGTGTCACCCTGGCTTTCTCCCTTTATTCATTCCCGCCTCCCAACCCCACAGCACGTACATCCACATCTGTAATTTTATTCACTTATATCAATATCTTTCTTCCCCTCTAGAGTGTAGTCTCCTTTTGGGCAGGGATGGTGCCTGTTGTATTGTTCCATTGGACTCTCTCAAGAACCGAATCCAGTGCTCTGCACACAATAATAGCTCAATAAATCCGATTGACTGTCAGACTGACTGACTGAAAGCGAGTAGCAGGAAACAGCACACCCTAGAAGAAAGAGCCTCGGCCTGGGAGTCCGAAGACCTGGATTCTAATCCTGACTCCTCCGTTTATCTTCTGTGCCGCCTTGGACAGTCACTTAATTTCTCTGGCCCTCAGTTTCCTCATCTGTAAAATGGGGACTCAATCCCTATTCTCCCTCCTGCACAGACTGTATCTTGTAGGTCAAGGACTGTGTCTGACCTGATTATCTTGGATCTACCCTAGTGCTTAGAACAGTATGTAGCACAACTACTATTCTTCTTATTATTATCATTATTATTATCGTTATCATTGTAATTGTCCCACCTCATTAGACCGTGAGCCCCATGTGGGACAGGGACTGTGTCTGACCTGATTATCTTGTGTCTACCCCAGTGCTTGGCACATAGTAAGCACTTAACAAATATTATTATTACATGAGAAGCGGCGTGCCTCAGTGGAAAGAGCCCAGGCTTGGGAGTAGAGGTCACGGGTTCTAATTCCGGCTCCACCACTTGTCAGCTGTGTGACTTTGGGCAAGTCACTTCACTTCTCTGGGCCTCAGTTACCCATCTGTAAAATGATGATTAAGACTGTAAGCCCCACGTGGAACAACCTGATCACCATGTATCTACCACAGTGCTTTGCACATATTAATTCTTAACAAATACCATTATTATTATTATTAATAATATTTGTTATCATTATTATTAGTTTACTACTTCCTGCTTATACTGTGAGTCTGCTGGACCATGGCCAAGGACCATGTCTAAGCTAATGATCTTGGATCTACCCCAGTGCTTAGTACAGTGAAGCAGCGTGGCTCATTGGAAAAGAGCACGGGCTTTGGAGTCAGAGGTCGTGGGTTCGAATCCCGGCTCCGCCACATGTCTGCTGTGTGACCTTGGGCAAGTCACTTAACTTCTCTGAGCCTCAGTTCCCTCTTCTGTAAAATGGGAATTAAGACTGTGAGCCCCACGTGGGACAACTTGATCACCTTGTATCCCCCCAGCGCTTAGAACAGTGCTCTGCACATAGTAAGCGCTTAACAAATGCCATCATTATTATTATTATTATTATTACAGTGCTTGGCACAAAGGAAGCGCTTCCCAATCTTGTCTTGCTTTGTCTTACTCTATCGAGTTGTCTCCAACCCATAGCAACTCCACGGATGCATCTCTCCCAGAACGCCCCGCTCTCCATCTGCAATCATTCTGGTAGTGGATCCATTTCTTGGGAAAAATATGGAAGTGGTTTTCCATCACCTTCTTCTGCGCAGTCAACTCGAGTCTCCGCCCTGGATTCTGTCCTGGGCCGCTATTGCCCAGCACGGGGAAATTTTGCCCTGTAGCAGACGGCCTGACGCTCGCTAGCCACTGGGCAAGCTAGGAATGGAATGGACAGGCCTCGGCTTCACTCTTCCTCCTGTAGCCGAGACTGGTAGAGGACTGGAAACTCTCCAGGTGTCACCCTGAGAGGGGGCTTCCCAATCACTAGAGTTATTATTAGCAATGGGTGGGTTCATTCAATCGTATTTCATTCAATCATCTTTATTGAGTGCTCACTGTACTAAATGCTTGGAAAAGGACAGGAAAACAGCATGGCGTAGTGGATAGAGCAGAGGTTTGCGAGTCAGAAGGTTATGCGTTCCGATCTCGGCTCTGCCACTTGTCTGCTCTGTGACCTTGGACAAGTCACTTTACTTTTCTGGGCCTCAGTTCCCTCATCCGTAAAATGGGGATATCATCAATCATCAATCGCATTTATTGAGCACTTACTATGTGCAGAGCACTGTACTAAGCGCTTGAGAGACCATGAGCCCCACTTGGGACAGGGACTATTTCCAACTCGATTTGCTTGTATCCACCCAGTGCTTATTACAGTGCTTGGCACTTAGCAAGCGCTTAACAAATACCATCATTCATTCATTCGTTCATTCAATCGTATTTATTGAGCACTCACTGTGTGCAGGGCACTGTACTAAGTTCTTGGTAAGTACAAGTTGGCAACATCTAGAGACGGTCCCTACCCAACAACGGGCTCACAGTCCAGAAGGGGGAGACAGACAACAAAACAAAACAAAACATCATCATTATCATCATCATCAATCGTATTTATTGAGCGCTCACTATGTGCAGAGCACTGTACTAAGCGCTTGGGAAGTACAAATTGGCAACACATAGAGACAGTCCCTACCCAACAGTGGGCTCACAGTCTAAAAGGGGGAGACAGAGAACAAAACCAAACATACTAACAAAATAAAATAAAACATGTGGACAGGTGTCAAGTCATCATCATATTATTATTATTATCAATACAATAGTAAACAGACACATTCCCTGATCTCAGTGAGCTTACAGTCTAATGGATCCTCAGGAAACTGAGGTCCTTTTGTCCAGTTTGGGCCTGAGGTGAGGCTGTTTGGCTCGGTGGAGAGCACCCAGGCCAGGGGCCCAGCAAACACAGATTCTAATCTCAGCTCTGCCCCAATCTGCTGTGTGACCTTGGACAAGGCACTGCATCTCTCTGGGCCTCAGGACCCTCATCTCTAAAATGGGAGCCATTTTAGATCATGTCTATCTCGCCACCAACCTATTACTCATGTGCTACCTCTGGTCTGGAATGACCTCCCACCTCATATCAGGCAGATAGTTGATCTCTCCCACTTCAAATCCTTCTTGAAGACCCATCTTTTCCAAGAAGCCTTCCCTAACTAAGCCCTCTTTTCCTTTTCTTCCCTTCCCAACTGCATCACCCCGACTTGCTCCCTTTATTCATCTCCCACTCCCAGCTCCATTCATTCACTCAATAGTATTTATTGAGTGCTTACTGTGTGCAGAGCACTGTGCTAAGTGCTTGAGAAGTACAATTGGGCAACAATCCTTACCCAACAACGGGGCCACAGTCTAGAAGTGGGGAGACAGAGAACGGAACAAAATAAAACAAGTAGACAGGCATCAAAAGCATCAATATAACTAAATCCCAAGGGCTTAGTCCAGTGCTCTGCACACAGTAAGCACTCAATGAATATGCTTGAATGAATCAAAGTAAATAGAATTATAGATATATACACATCATTAATAAAATTAATAGAATAATAAATAAGGACATATATTCACAAGTTCTGTGGGGCAGGGAGGGGGGTAGAGCAGAGAGAGAGAGTCAGGGTGATGGGGAGGGGAGGAAAGTCCACAGCATTTATGTCCAAATCTGTAATTTTATTTATTTGTATTGTTGTCTGTCTCCCTCCCTCTGGGGAGCTCATTGTGGGCAGGGACTGTCACTGTTTAATAATAATAATAATAATGGCATTTATTAAGTGCTTACTATGTGCAAAGCACTGTTCTAAGCGCTGGGGAAGTTACAAGGTGATCAGGTTGTCCCACGGGGGCTCACAGTCTTCATCCCCATTTTACAGATGAGGCAACTGAGGCACAGAGAAGTTAAGTGACTTGCCCAAAGTCACACAGCTGACAATTGGTGGAGCCGGAGCCGGAGTAATTGTTCACTGTTCTATTGTACTCTCCCAAGCACTTAGTACAGTGCTCTTCACCCAGTAAGCACTCAACAAATACAACGGATCGAATGATTGATTGGCAACCAGATCCATACTCTCCCTGGACTAGGCGCCCATGCGGAGTGGGGATTGAATCCATTCTGACGATCTTCTGTGGACCCTAGTGCTTAGCACAGTAGTGAGTGGTCTCAGAAGGGACCCCAGCAGTATTTATTTTACTTGTACATACTTATTCTATTTATTTTATTTGGTTAGTATGTTTTGTTTTGTTGTCTGTCTCCCCCTTCTAGACTGTGAGCCCGCTGTTGGGTAGTGACCGCCTCTATATGTTGCCAACTGGTACTTTCCAAGCGCTTAGTACAGTGCTCCGCACACAGTAAGCGCTCAATAAATGCGATTGAATGAATGAATGAATGAAAGACAGCTGGCTTGGCTCTGGGACCCCAATCACCATGACCTAGTGGAAAGAACCCAGGCTACCAAACCCAGCTAATTGGAGTATTAGATTGTGAGTTGGTTATGGACAAGGAACAGGTCTACCAAATCTGTTGTATTGTACTCTCCCAAGCGCTTAGTACAGTGCTCTGCACACTGTAAGCACTCAATAAATACCATTGTTAATAATAATAATAATAATGGCATTTGTTAAGCTCTTACTATGTGCAAAGCACTGTTCTAAGCCCTGGGGGGGAATACAAGGTGATCAGGTTGTCCCACGGGGGGTTCACAGTCTTAATCCTCATTTTACAGATGAGGTAACTGAGGCACAGAGAAGCTAAGTGACTTGCCCAAAGTCACACAGCTGACAATTGATAATAATGATGGCATTTATTAAGCGCTTACTATGTGCAAAGCACTGCTCTAAGCGCTGGGGAGGTTACCAATTGATCAGGTTGTCCCACAGGGGGGTCACAGTCTTAATCCCCATTTTACAGATGAGGTAACTGAGGCCCAGAGAAGTGAAGTGACTTGCCCGAAGTCACACAGCTGACAATTGGTGGAGCCGGGATTTGAACCCATGACCTCTGACTCCAAAGCCCATGTTGAGTACCTGAATTGTTGAGTACCTTCACCAAATTCCATCCTCAAAGTAGTAATGATGGCATTTGCTAGGCGCTTACCATGTGCGAAGCACTGTTCTAAGCACTCGGGGGGATCCAAGGTGATCAGGTTGTCCCACGTGGGGCTTTCTTTCTTCACCCCCATTTTCCAGATGAGGTAACTGAGGCTCAGAGAGGTGAAGCGACTTGCCCAAAGTCACACAGCTGACAAGCGGCAGGGCCGGAATTAGACCTGAAGCCCGCGCTCTTCCCACTGAGCTACGCTGCTTCTCCCAAATGGCGAGAACGTTCTCATCCCCTAAATGGTGTCGGATCTCCACTCCGAAATCTGCTGGGAAAAGAAGAAAAACGGGAAAAGAGTGATTCTTGGGCAGGTTAATGAGTTCTCAGGCCTTTGACGAAACGAAGCTCCCGGGTGGAATATTTCTGGGAGCTTGAAAGAATATAAAAATGAGAGAGTAAACAGAGTAATTCTAGGCGAGTCAGACACCGATGCAGCCTGCCCACGGTTGAAACAATTGTCACTGGGGCTTGCCACGAGTACAATTTAAGGATCATTATGGTTGTACATATTTATTACTCTATTTATTTATTTATTTATTTTACTTGTACATTTCTATCCTACTTATTTTATTTTGTTGGTATGTTTGGTTCTGTTCTCTGTCTCCCCCTTTTAGACTGTGAGCCCACTGTTGGGTAGGGACTGTCTCTATGTGATGCCAATTTGTACTTCCCAAGCGCTTGGTACAGTGCTCTGCACATGGTAAGCGCTCAATAAATACGATTGATTGATTGATTGATTGATTGATTGATCATTATGTGCTCCCTGCTTAATTCGCTCCCGGGCTGTTTAAAAGCATCAGCTCTGGGTTTTCTCTGGTTTGGCGTGTGTTTGTCGGCGCATCTGTTGACGCCGCTTCTGGATCTAAATGGTTGATCTTTAAACGCAGGCGATGATTAGAAAATTGGTTCCCGGCTTAGAAAGATGACTCCTATTCCCTCGTGGTAGTACGAATGGATTTTGATTCATTCGGGCCTCATTCGGAAGGATCGGAAACGTTGGTACTTTTTTCGTCCATCCACGAGGTGGCTGCCTTGTTCTTATCCTTTGTCCTTCTTCTGCCCATCAATCTGAGATTGGGGGATTTATGGAAAGTTTGAGGTAGGAAAAGTTCTGGAATGCCATAATAATAATAATAATAATAACAATAATAATAATAATAATAATGACATTCGTTAAGCGATGATAATAATAATAATAATGGCATTTGTTAAGCGCTTACCATGTGCAAAGCACTGTTCTAAGCGCCGGGGAGGATACAATAATGATGGTACTTGTTAAGCACTTACTGTGTGCAAAGCACTGTTTGAAGCACTGGGGAGGATACAATAATGATGGTATTTGTTAATCAATCAATCAATCGTATTTATTGAGCACTTACTGTGTGCAAAGCACTGTTTGAAGCGCTGGGGAGGATACAGTGATGATGGTATTTGTTAATCAATCAATCAATCGTATTTATTGAGCACTTACTGTGTGCAAAGCACTGTTTGAAGCGCTGGGGAGGATACAGTAATGATGGCATTTGTTAATCAATCAATCAATCGTATTTATTGAGCTCTTACTGTGTGCAAAGCACTGTTTGAAGCACTGGGGAGGATACAGAAATGATGGTATTTGTTAATCAATCAATCAATCGTATTTATTGAGCACTTACTGTGTGCAAAGCACTGTTTGAAGCGCTGGGGAGGATACAGTAATGATGGTATTTGTTAATCAATCAATCAATCGTATTTATTGAGCTCTTACTGTGTGCAAAGCACTGTTTGAAGCGCTGGGGAGGATACAGTGATGATGGTATTTGTTAATCAATCAATCGTATTTATTGAGCACTTACTGTGTGCAAAGCACTGTTTGAAGCGCTGGGGAGGATACAGTGATGATGGTATTTGTTAATCAATCAATCGTATTTATTGAGCACTTACTGTGTGCAAAGCACTGTTTGAAGCGCTGGGGAGGATACAGTAATGATGGTATTTGTTAATCAATCAATCGTATTTATTGAGCACTTACTGTGTGCAAAGCACTGTTTGAAGCGCTGGGGAGGATACAGTAATGATGGTATTTGTTAATCAATCAATCAATCGTATTTATTGAGCACTTACTGTGTGCAAAGCACTGTTTGAAGCGCTGGGGAGGATACAGTAATGATGGTATTTGTTAATCAATCAATCAATCGTATTTATTGAGCACTTACTGTGTGCAAAGCACTGTTTGAAGCGCTGGGGAGGATACAGTAATGATGGTATTTGTTAATCAATCAATCGTATTTATTGAGCACTTACTGTGTGCAAAGCACTGTTTGAAGCGCTGGGGAGGATACAGTAATGATGGCATTTGTTAATCAATCAATCAATCGTATTTATTGAGCACTTACTGTGTGCAAAGCACTGTTTGAAGCGCTGGGGAGGATACAGTAATGATGGTATTTGTTAATCAATCAATCAATCGTATTTATTGAGCGCTTACTGTGTGCAGAGAACTGTACTAAGCGCTTGGGAAGTACAAGTTGGCAACATATAGAGACAGTCCCTACCCACCAGTGGGCTCACAGTCTAAAAGAGAAGCAGCGTGGCTCAGTGGAAAGAGCATGGGCTTTGGAGTCAGTGGTTGTGGGTTCAAATCCCGGCTCTGCCAATTGTCAGCTGTGTGACCTTGGGCAAGTCACTTCACTTCTCTGGGCCTCAGTTCCCTCATCTGTAAAATGGGGGTTGACCGTGAGCCCCCCGTGGGACAACCTGATCACCTTGTGGTGCTTTGCACATAGTGCTTTGCACATAGTAAGCGCTTAATAAATCCCATCATCATTAAAAGGGGGAAGACAGAGAATAAAACCAAACATACTAACAAACTAAAATAAATAGAATAGATATGCACTAGTAAAATGAATAAATAAATAAATAGAGTAATAAATCTGTACAAACATATATCCATATATACAGGTGCTGTGAGGAAGGGAAGGAGGTAAGATGAAGGGGATGGAGAGGGGGATGAGGGGGAGAGGAAGGAAGGAGCTCAGTGTGGGAAGGCCTCCTGGAGGAGGTGAGCTCTCAGTAGGGCCTTGAAGGGAGGAAGAGAGCTAGCTTGGCGGATGGGCATTGTTAAGCACTTACTATGTGCAAAGCACTGTTCGAAACGCTGGGGGGATACAATAATGATGGTATTTGTTGAGCACTTACAATGTGCAAAGCACTGTTCGAAGCACTGTGGGGGGATGCAAGGTGATCAGGTTGTCCCATGTGGGGCTCACAGTCTTCATCCCCATTTTACAGATGAAGAAACTGAGGCACAGAGAAGTTAATTGACCTGCCCAAAGTCACACAGCTGACAATTGGTACATATCTATTCTATTTCGTTAATACGTTTTGTTTTGTTCTCTGTCTCCCCCTTCTAGACTGTGAGCCCACTGTTGGGTAGGGACCGTCTCTATATGTTGCCAACTTGTACTTCCCTGGCACTTAGTACAGTGTTCTGCACACAGTAAGTGCTCAATGAATCCGATTGATTGATTGATTGATTGATTGGTGCAGCCGGGATTTGAACCCATGACCTCTGATTCCAAAGCCCGTGCTCTTTCCACTGAGCCATGCTGCTCAGGTTGTCCCACATGAGGCTCACTGTCTTAATCACCATTTTACAGATGAAATAACTGAGGCACAGAGAAGTTAAATGACCTGCCCAAAGTCACACAGCTGACAATTGGCAGAGCCAGGATTTGAGCCCATGACCTCTGACTCCCAAGCCCATACTCTTTCCATTGAGCCACGCTGCTTCTCTATAATAATTATGATAATAGTATTTGTTAAGCACTTACTATGTGCCAAACACTCTTCTAAGCATGGAGGTAGATACATGAAGCAGTATGGCTTAGTGGAAAGAGCCCGGGCTTGGGAGTCAGAGGTCATGGGTTCTAATCCCAGGTCCGCCACTTGTCAGCTGTGTGACTTTGGGCCAGTCACTTAACTTCTCTGTGCTCAATGACCTCACCTATAAAATGGGGATTCATTCATTCATTCAATCGTATTTATTGAGCGCTTACTGTGTGCAGAACACTATACTAAGCGCTTGGGAAGTCCAAGTTGGCAACATATACAGACGGTCCCTACCCAACAATGGGCTCACCATCTAGAAGGGGGAGACAGAGAACCAAACAAAACATGTGGACGTTACGCTGTCTACGTTGATGACACCCATCATCAACGCTGGGTGTCTACGCTGATGACACCCAGATCTACATTCTACGCTGATGACACCCAGATCTCCATCTCTGCCCCTGCTCTCTCCCCCTTCCTCCAGGCTCGCATCTCCTCCTGCCTTCAGGACATCTCCATTTGGATGTCTGCCCGCCACCTAAAGCTCAACATGTTGAAGACTGAACTCCTTGTCTTCCCTCCCAAACCCTGCCCTCTCCCTGACTTTCCCATCTCTGTTGACGGCACTACCATCCTTCCTGTCTCACAAGCCCGCAAACTTGGTGTCATCCTCGACTCCGCTCTCTCATTCACCCCTCACATCCAAGCCGTCACCAAAACCTGCCGGTCTCAGCTCCACAACATTGCCAAGATCCGCCCTTTCCTCTCCATCCCAACCGCTACCCTGCTCATTCAAGCTCTCATCCTATCCTGTCTGGACTACTGCATCAGCCTTCTCTCTGACCTCCCATCCTCGTGTCTCTCCCCTCTTCAATCCATACTTCATGCTGCTGCCCGGATTATCTTTGTCCAGAAATGCTCTGGGCATATCACTCCCCTCCTCAAAAATCTCCAGTGGCTACCAATCAATCTGCGCATCAGGCAGAAACTCCTCACCCTGGGCTTCAAGGCTGCCCATCCCCTCGCCCCCTCCTACCTCACCTCCCTTCTCTCCTTCTACTGCCCAGCCCGCACCCTCCGCTCCTCCACCACTAATCTCTTCACCGTACCTCGTTCTGGCCTGTCCCGCCATCGACCCCCGGCCCACGTCCTCCCCCGGGCCTGGAATGCCCCCAGTCCCTCTGCCCATCCGCCAAGCTAGCTCTCTTCCTCCCTTCAAGGCCCTGCTGAGAGCTCACCTCCTCCAGGAGGCCTTCCCAGACTGAGCCCCTTCCTTCCTCTCCCCCTCGTCCCCCTCTCCATTCCCCCCCATCTTACCTCCTTCCCTTCCCCACAGCACCTGTATATATGTATATATGTTTGTACATATTTATTACTCTATTCATTTATTTATTTATTTTATTTGTACATATCTATTCTATTTATTTTATTTTGTTAGTATGTTTGGTTTTGTTCTCTGTCCCCCCTTTTAGACTGTGAGCCCACTGTTGGGTAGGGACTGTTTCTATATGTTGCCAATTTGTACTTCCCAAACGCTTAGTACAGTGCTCTGCACATAGTAAGCACTCAATAAATACGATTGATGATGATGATGATGTGGACAGCTGTCAAGTTGTCAGAACAAAGTCGTCACAGGGATGAGACTGTGAGCCCCACGTGGGACAACTTGATCACCTTGTATCCCCCCCAGCGCTTAGAACAGTGCTTTGCACATAGTAAGCGCTTAACAAATGCCATTGTTATTATTATTATTATTATTATTATTATTATTATTATTATTATTATTATTATTACAAGGTAATCAGGTTGTCCTGTGTGTGGCTCACAGTCTTAATCCCCATTTTACAGAGGATGTCACTGAGGTGCGGAGAAGTTAAGAGACTTTCCCAAAGTCACCCAGCAGACAAGTGGCAGGGGTGGGATTAGAACCCACACCCTCTGACTCCCAAGCCCGGGGCTCTTTCCACTGAGCCACGCTGCTGTCAACAGTCTGAAGTCTCCTGTATATATGTGTATATGTTTGTACATATTTATTACTCTATTTATTTATTTATTTATTTTACTTGTACATATCTATTCTATTTATTCTATTTTGTTAGTATGTTTGGTTTTGTTCTCTGTCTCCCCCTTTTAGACTGTGAGCCCACTGTTGGGTAGGGACTGTCTCTACCAACTTGCCAACGTTGCCAACTTGTACTTCCCAAGTGCTTAGTACAGTGCTCTGCACATAGTAAGCGCTCAATAAATATGTTTGATTGATTGATTGATTGATTGATTGATTGATTGATTGATGCAACGAAGCTGCCCTCCCTCAGCCCCGCTGTTCTGGATTTGACATGGGAGGAAACTAGGTGACGGCAAGCAGCGTGGATTAGTGGATAGAGCGCAGGTCTGGGTCAGAAGGACCTGGGTTCCAAACCTGCCTTTGGGCAATTGGTTTCACTTCCCTGGGCCTCAGTTCTCTCTTCTGAAAAATGGGGAATAGGAGGGTGATCTGGGCTGTGAGAAGAGTGATCACAGGAGCATTTACTGACCTCTTATGATAACATTTAATCAATAGTATTTACTGAGTTTCTTTCTGTGTGCCGAGCACTGTACCAAGCACTTGGGAGAGTCCAATAAGCAGCGTGAGAAGCAGCATGGCTCAGTGGAAAAAGCCCGGGCTTTGGAGTCAGAGGTCAGGAGTTCAAATCCCGACTCCGCCAACTCTCAGCTGTGTGACCTTGGGCAAGTCACTTAGCTTTTCTGTGCCTCAGTTCCCTCATCTGTAAAAATGGGGATTAAAACTGTGAGCCCCCCAGGTGACAACCTGATCACCTTGTAACCTCCCCAGCGCTTAGAACAGGGCTTTGCACATAGAAAGCACTTAACAAATACCATTATTATTATTATTACAATAGAGAAGCAGCATGGCTCAGTGGAAAGAGCACGGGCTTTGGAGTCAGTGGTCAGGGGTTCAAATCTCAGCTCTGCCAATTGTCAGCTGTGTGACTTTGGGCGCGTTAATTCTCTGTGCCTTAGTTGCCTCATCTGTAAAATGGGGGTTGACTGTGAGTCCCCCATGGGACAACCTGATCACCTTGTAACCTCCCCAGCGCTTAGAACAGTGCTTTGCACATAGTAAGCGCTTAATAAATACCATCATCATCATTATTATTATTATTATTACAATACAGTAGAGTTGGTAGACACTGTCCTTGCATACAAAGACCTTACTGAGTGCCCTAGTGGATACAGCACAGACCTAGGAGTCAGAAGGTCATGAGTTCTAATCCCAGCTCTGCTGTGCAACCCTGGGCAAGGCAGTTCACTTCTCTGAGCCTCAGTTTTCTCATCTGAAAAATGGGGGATTAAGACTGTGAGCACCATGTGGGACAGGGGACTGTGTCCAACTCTATTTGCTTTTATCCACCCCAGCGTTTAGTACAGTCCCTGACATATAGTATATTTATTTATTTTACTTGTACATATCTATTCTATTTATTTTATTTTGTTAGTATGTTTGGTTTTGTCCCCCCCTTTTAGACTGTGAGCCCACTGTTGGGTAGGGACTGTCTCTATATGTTGCCAATTTGTACTTCCCAAGCGCTTAGTACAGTGCTCTGCACACAGTAAGCGCTCAATAAATACGATTGATGATGATGATGTCATATAGAGAAGCAGCATGGCTCAGTGGAAAGAGCCCGGGTTTTGGAGTCAGAGGTCTTGGGTTCAAATCCCAGCTCCGCCACTTGTCAGCTGTGTGGCTTTGGGCAAGTCACTTCACTTCTCTCAGCCTCAGTTACCTCATCTGTAAAATGGGGATGAAGACTGTGAGCCCCCTGTGGGACAACATGATCACCTTGTATCCCCCCCAGCACTTAGAACAGTGCTTTGCACAGAGTAAGTGCTTAATAAATGTCATTATTTGTATTATTATTATTATACAGTAAGCACTTAACTAATTGCATTATTCTTACTATTATTATTACAAGGTTCAGAGGCTCCCGGCCTAACAGAAAAATCAAGGGAACTGAGTTCTAGTCCCGCCTCTGACACTTGCTTGGTGGTGACTGGGGCCAAGTTGCTTACCATCTCCGTGCCTCAGGTTCCTCATCTGTAGAACAGGATTAAGATACTCTATATGTTGCCAACTTGTACTTCCCAAGCGCTTAGTACAGTGCTCTGCACACAGGAAGCGCTCAATAAATACAATTGATTGATTGATTGATTGAGACTGTTTCTCCTTCCTTTTTAGACTGTGAGCATCACGTGGGACAGGGACTGTTTCAGGGTTGATTATCTAGACTGTAAACTCCTCTTTACACTGTAAGCTAGCTGTGGGCGGGGAATGTGTCTGTTTATTGTTATTTTGTACTCTCCTAAGCACTCAGTACAGTGCTGTGCACACACTAAGCACTCAATAAATAGGATTTCATGAATGAAATTATTATATATATGAAATTATGTATATACTCTGAATTTACAGTATAACGAGTGTCTAATTAAGTGCTTGGGAGAGAACAATCCCTCTAGATTATAAGCTTTTTGTGGGCATAGAATGTGTCTATTACATTATTACCTGGCATTCACCCAAGTGCTTAGTACCATCAATCGCAATTATGATTATTGCAATGTACTGGACTGAACATTTGGAAATAATGATGGTATTTCTTTCATTCATTCATTTAATCCCATTTACTGAGAGCTTATTCATTCACTCATTCAATCCTATTTATTGAGTGCTTACTGTGTGCAGAGCACTGTACTAAGCACTTGGGAAGTACAAATTGGCAACATACAGAGACAGTCCCTACCCAATAACGGGCTCACAGTCTAGAAGGGGGAGACAGACAAGAAAACAAAACAAGTGGACAGGTGTCATCAGAATAAATAGAAATAAAGCTAGATGCACGTCCTAATCCTCCTCGACCTCTCAGCTGCCTTTGACACTGTGGCCCACCCCCTTCTCCTCAACACGTTATCTGACCTTGGCTTCACAGACTCCGTCCTCTCCTGGTTCTCCTCTTATCTCTCCGGTCGTTCTTTCTCAGTCTCTTTTGCAGGCTCCTCCTCCCCCTCCCACCCTCTCACTGTGGGGGTTCCCCAAGGTTCAGTGCTTGGTCCCCTTCTGTTCTCGATCTACACGCACTCCCTTGGTGACCTCATTCGCTCCCACGGCTTCAACTATCATCTCTACGCTGATGACACCCAGATCTCCATCTCTGCCCCTGCTCTCTCCCCCTCCCTCCAGGCTCGCATCTCCTCCTGCCTTCAGGACATCTCCATCTGGATGTCCGCCCGCCACCTAAAGCTCAACATGTCGAAGACTGAGCTCCTTGTCTTCCCTCCCAAACCTTGTCCTCTCCCTGACTTTCCCATCTCTGTTGACGGCACTACCATCCTTCCCGTCTCACAAGCCCGCAACCTTGGTGTCATCCTCGACTCCGCTCTCTCATTCACCCCTCACATCCAAGCCGTCACCAAAACCTGCCGGTCTCAGCTCCGCAACATTGCCAAGATCCGCCCTTTCCTCTCCATCCAAACCGCTACCCTGCTCATTCAAGCTCTCATCCTATCCCATCTGGACTACTGCACCAGCCTTCTCTCTGATCTCCCATCCTCGTGTCTCTCTCCACTTCAATCCATACTTCATGCTGCTGCCCGGATTATCTTTGTCCAGAAACGCTCTGGACATATTACTCCCCTCCTCAAAAACCTCCAATGGCTACCGATCAATCTGCGCATCAGGCAGAAACTCCTCACCCTGGGCTTCAAGGCTCCCCATCACCTCGCTCCCTCCTACCTCACCTCCCTTCTCTCCTTCTCCAGCCCAGCCCGCACCCTCCGCTCCTCCGCCACTAATCTCCTCCGCGTACCTCGTTCTCGCCTGTCCAGCCATCGACCCCCGGCCCACGTCCTCCCCCGGGCCTGGAATGCCCTGCTCCCTCTGCCCATCCGCCAAGCTCGCTCTCTTCCTCCCTTCAAGGCCCTGCTGAGAGCTCACCTCCTCCAGGAGGCCTTCCCAGACTGAGCCCCTTCTTTCCTCTCCCCCTCGTCCCCCTCTCCATCCCCCCGTCTTACCTCCTTCCCTTCCCCACAGCACCTGTATATATGTATATACGGTTGTACATATTTATTACTCTATTTATTTATTTATTTATTTATTTTACTTGTACATTTCTATCCTACTTATTTTATTTTGTTGGTATGTTTGGTTCTGTTCTCTGTCTCCCCCTTTTAGACTGTGAGCCCACTGTTGGGTAGGGACTGTCTCTATGTGATGCCAATTTGTACTTCCCAAGCGCTTAGTCCAGTGCTCTGCACATAGTAAGCGCTCAATAAATACGATTGATTGGTTGATTGATTGAAGACTGAAATCCTTGTCTTCCCTCCCAAACCTTGTCCTCTCCCTGACTTTCCCATCTCTGTTGACGGCACTACCATCCTTCCCGTCTCACAAGCCCGCAACCTTGGTGTCATCCTCGACTTCGCTCTCTCATTCACCCCTCACATCCAAGCCGTCACCAAAACCTGCCGGTCTCAACTCCGCAACATTGCCAAGATCCGCCCTTTCCTCTCCATCCCAACCGCTACCCTGCTCATTCAAGCTCTCATCCTATCCCGTCTGGACTACTGCACCAGCCTTCTCTCTGATCTCCCATCCTCGTGTCTCTCTCCACTTCAGTCCATACTTCATACTGCTGCCCGGATTATCTTTGTCCAGGAACGCTCTGGGCATATTACTCCCCTCCTCAAAAATCTCCAGTGGCTACCAATCAATCTGCGCATCAGGCAGAAACTCCTCACCCTGGGCTTCCAGGCTGTCCATCCCCTCGCCCCCTCCTACCTCACCTCCCTTCTCTCCTTCTACTGCCCAGCCCGCACCCTCCGCTCCTCCACCGCTAATCTCCTCACCGTTACACCTCGTTCTCGCCTGTCCCGCCATCGACCCCCGGCCCACGTCATCCCCCGGGCCTGGAATGCCCTGCTCCCTCTGCCCATCCGCCAAGCTAGCTCTCTTCCTCCCTTCAAGGCCCTGCTGAGAGCTCACCTCCTCCAGGAGGCCTTCCCAGACTGAGCCCCTTCCTTCCTCTCCCCCTCGTCCCCCTCTCCATCCCCCCATCTTACCTCCTTCCCTTCCCCACAGCACCTGTATATATGTATATATGATTGTACATATTTATTACTCCATTTATTTATTTATTTATTTTACTTGTACATATCTATCTTATTTATTTTATTTTGTTGGTATGTTTGGTTCTGTTCTCTGTCTCCCCCTTTTAGACTGTGAGCCCACTGTTGGGTAGGGACTGTCTCTATGTGTTGCCAATTTGTACTTCCCAAGCACTTAGTACAGTGCTCTGCACATAGTAAGCGCTCAATAAATACGATTGATGATAATGACAAACAGAAAGAGACGGTCTCTACCCAACAGCGGGCTCACAGTCTAGAAGGGGGAGACAGACAACAAAACAAAACATATTAACAAAATAAAATAAATAGAATAAATATGTTGCATTAAAATAAATAGAGTAATAAATATGTACAAACTCTTTTACATATATACATTTATACAGGCCCAGGCCCAGGATAGGCCTAGGCCTGACAGTCAGAAAGACCTGGGTTCTAATCCTGACTCCGCTACTTGTCTGCTGTGAGAACTTGTACAGTACAGTGCTCTGCACACAGTAAGCACGCAATAAATACGATTGAATGAATGAATGAATGAATGAACAAAACCGCAATCATTACCATTATTATTACGCTCCCCAGTGCTTAGTACAATGCTCCGCACACTTCAAGCACTGAGTCAATACCACTGATTGAGCACTACTATAAGTGATCACTGTGAACCCACTGTTGGGTAGGGACCGTCTCTATATGTTGCCAACTTGTACTTCCCAAGCGCTTAGTACAGTGCTCGGCACACAGTAAGCGCTCAATAAATACGAATGATTGATTGATTGATCACTAAATGCCCTTGTGATCACGCCGGCCACAGCTTACATCTGTCCAGTGGACAGTCCCACTTGACCTCAGTGGGGCTCATCAGGTAGCCTGTAACCTGGAAACGTGGCATACGCTCCCAAGCGCTTAGTGCAGTGCTCTGCCCACAGTAAGCACTCAATAAAGACAATCAATTGACAGATAAATACGACTGAAACTCTTTCGGTGGGAGAAACGGGGCACCATTCCTGTTCTGGGCCTCACGGTGGCCATCCTGTTCCGTCTCTTTCAGATCCCAATCGGTCGGGTCAACAACCGCCAGAACTTTTTATTACTGCTAGCAGATGTTATCTGCCTCCCTTCTCCCTCAGTTTAATTAGAATTGTTAAAATGGCTTGGATCTTTGGCTGAAGACATCTTTTCAAAACAGCGTGTTTGCGAATTCCTAAGCGGCCGCAATATTTGGAGCCATAAAAAAACAGCCACGAAAGAAAGAAGACCAAAGTCCGAAGACACTGAATTGGTTTTTGTTTTTAAGTAAATGGCTCCGACTCGTTAACCGTCACCATTTCACCCGCGGCTTCAGCCCAGTTTTCCGACTCTTCCATAGCAGGCTGGTTCTTCAGTGACTTGAGGAAACTGGACTGGTTTTATTCATTCATTCATTCAATCGTATTTATTGAGCACTTACTGTGTGCAGAGCACTGTACTAAGCGCTTGGGAAGTACAGGTCGGCAACATATAGAGACGGTCCCTACCCAACAACGGGCTCTCGCTCAATCAATCAATCAATCAATCAATCGTATTTATTGAGCGCTTACTGTGTGCAGAGCACTGTACTAAGCGCTTGGGAAGTACCAGTTGGCAACATATAGAGACAGTCTCTACCCAACAGTGGGCTCAAAGTCTAGAAGGGGAAGACAGAGAACAAAACCAAGCATACTAACAAAATAAAATAAATGGAATACATATGTACAGGTAAAATAAATAAATAAATTAATAGAGTAATAGATATGTACAAACATATATACTTATATATAGGTCGAGAATGGGGAGGCAGACAACAAAACAAAACATGTGGACAGGTGTCATCAGAACAAATAGAATTAAAGCTAGATTCATTTATTCATTCAATCGTATTTATTGAGCGCTTACTGTGTGCAGAGCACTGTACTAAGCGCTTGGGAAGTACAAGTCGGCAACATGTAGAGACGGTCCCTACCCAACAACGGGCTCTCGGTCGAGAAGGGGGAGACAGACAACAAAACAAAACATATGCACAGGTGTCAAGTCATCAGAACAAATAGAATTAAAGCTAGATTCATTTATTCATTCAATCGTATTTATTGAGTGCTTAGTGTGTGCAGAGCACTGTACTAAGCGCTTGGGAAATACAAGTCGACAACATATAGAGTTTGGTGTTCTACGTTTGTACTTTAATGGTGCTTACTGAACACTGAAAATGGGCAGAGCAGTGTATTAAGCCCTTGGGAGTGTATTGTACTCTCCCTAGTGTGGTTTAGAGGATGGAGCACGAGCCTGGGAGTCAGAAGGACCTGGGTTCTAATCCCGCTCCACCACTTGAGAAGCAGCATGGCCTAGTTCATTCAATTGTACTTATTGAGTGCTTACTGTGTGCAGAGCACTGTGCTAAGTGCTTGATAAGTACAAATCGGCAACATATAGAGACAGTCCCTACCCAACAACAGACTCACAGTCAAGGCACGGGCTTGGGAGTCAGAGGACGTGGGTTCTAATTCTGCTCCGCCACTTGTCTGCTGTGTGACCTTGGGAAAATCGTTTAACTTCTCCCTGCCTCATTCAACTCAGCTGTAAAATGGGGATTATGACTGTGGGCCCCACATGGGACAACCTGAAAAGTGCTTAGAACAGTGCTTGGTATGTAGTGAGCGCTTAACAAATACCACAATTATTATTATTATTATTAGTAGTAGTAGTAGTAGTAGTAGTAGTAGTAGTAGTAGTAGCAGTGTGGCTCAGTGGAAAGAGCACGGGCTTTGGAGTCAGAGGTCATGGGTTCGAATCCCAACTCCGCCACATGTCTGCTGTGTGATCTTGGGCAAGTCACTTAACTTCTCTGGGCCTCAGTTACCTCATCTGTAAAATGGGGATTTAGACTGTGAGCCCCACATGGGACAACCTGATCAGCCTGTATCCTCCCCAGCGCTTAGAACAGTGCTTTGCACATAGTAAGCGCTTAACAAATGCCAATTATTATTATTATCATTATTATTATTAGTAGTAGTAGTAGTATTGTCTGCTGTGTGACCTTGGGCAAGTCACTTCCTTGCTCTGGGTCTCAGTTCCCTCATCTGTAAAGTGGGGATGAAGACAGTGAGCCCCACACGGAACAGAGACTGTGTCCAACCTGATTAACTTGTATCTACCCCAGTGTTCAGAACAGTGCTTGACACATAATAAGCTCTTAACGAATACCGTGATTATTATCAGAGTGGACAGACACAATCTCTGCCCACAGGAAGCTTGCAATCTACAAGGTGGGCAGACAGTAAACTTGATTAGAGATAGGGGAAATAGTAGATCAATCCAACAATGGTATTTATTGACCTCTTACAGAATACAGAGTACTGTACTAAGCACTTGGGAGACTATAATGGAAAGAGCCTAAGCTTGGGAGTCAGAGGTCATTCATTCATTCATTCAATCGTATTTATTGAGCGCTTACTGTGTGCAGAGCACTGTACTACGATAGGTTCAAGTCCCGACTCTGCTACTTGTCAGCTGTGTGACTTGGGGCAAGTCACTTAACTTTTCTGTGCCTCGGTTCCCTCATCTGTAAAACGGGGATGAAGCCTGTGAGCCCCCCGTGTGGGACAACCTGATCACCTTGTATCCTCCCCAGCGCTTAGAACAGTGCTTTGCACATAGTAAGCGCTTAATAAACACCATTATCATTATTATCATTATTGCAATACGACAGTGTAACAGACACATTCTCTGCCCACACTAGCTTGTAGTCTAGCCCTACTGAGGGCTCACCTCCTCCAGGACGCCTTCCCAGACTAAGCCCCCCTTTTCCTCAACTCCCCCTCCCCATCGCCCCAACTTGCTCCCTTTGCTCTACCCCCCTCCCCACCCCACAGCACAAGTGTACATATGTGCATATTTATATTTCTACTTATTTATATTAATGAGGTGTATCTGTCTATAATTCTATTTATTTATATTGATGCTATTGTTGCCTGTTTATTTGTTTCGAGGCCTGTCTCCCCCCTTCTAGGTTGTGAGGCCGTTGTGGTCAGGGATTGTCTCTCTTTGTGGCTGAATTGTACTTTCCAAGTGTTTAGTAGAGTGTTCTGCACAGAGTAAGCGCTCAATAATAGAAGCAGCGTGGCTCAGTGGAAAGAGCCTGGGCTTTGAAGTCAGAGGTCATGGGTTCGAATCCCGGCTCCACCACATGTCTGCTGTGTGACCTTGGGCAAGTCATTTAACTTCTCTGGGTCTCAGTTCCCTCATCTGTAAAATGGGGATTAAGACTGTGAGCCCCCCCGAGGGACAACCTGATCACCTTGTAACCTTCCCAGTGCTTAGAACAGTGCTTTGCACACAGTAAGCGCTTCAGAGAAGCAGCGTGGCTCATTGGAAAGAGCCCGGGCTTTGGAGTCAGAGGTCATGGGTTCAAATCCCAGCTCCTCCAATTGTCAGCTGTGTGACTTTGGGCAAGTCACTTAACTTCTCTGGGCCTCAGTTACACCATCTGTAAAATGGGGATTAAGACTGTGAGCCCCAGGTGGGACAACCTGATCACCTTGTATCCTCCCCAGCGCTTAGAACAGTGCTTTGCACATAGTAAGCGCTTAACAAATGCCGTCATTATTATTATTATTATTAATGAATGCCATAAAAAAATAAAAATAAAGACGAATGAATGAATGAATGAATGAATGAATGAATGACGTGTAAGTATCTTTAAATAGGGACAGAGGGAATAGGATGCGTGTCAAAATGTTTTTGTACAGAGTTATTCCCTTTATCCCCACTCCTGGATCCTAGCCAGTGGGTCTGTCTCTGGTCCAGGACCTTCTAGACTGTGAGCCCATTGTTGGGTAGGGACTATATATGTTGCCAACTTGTACTTCCCAAGCGCTTAGTACAGTGCTCTGCACACAGTAAGCGCTCAATAAATACGATTGAATGAATGAAAGAATACTGTTATTCATTCATTCAACTGTATTTATTAAGCGCTTACTGTGTGCAGAGCACTGGGAGAGTACAATACAAGAAACAGTGCCATTTCCTGCCCACAACGAGCTTTCAGTTATCATTATCACTGCAAGAGGCTTCATCGTCTAGAGGACAGATGTTTTCTTGATTCCGACGCATGAAGCATCACTGACTAAGAAGCAGCATGGCTGAGTGGCTAAATCCCAGGCTTGGGAGTCAGAAGGACCTGGGTTCTAATCCAGAACCCAGCCCCTTCCTTCCTCTCCCCCTCGTCTCCCTCTCCATCCCCCCCATCTTACCTCCTTCCCTTCCCCACAGCACCTGTATATATGTATATATGTTTGTACATATTTATTACTCTATTTATTTATTTATTTATTTTACTTATACATATCTATTCTGTTTATTTTATTTTGTTAGTATGTTTGGTTTTGTTCTCTGTCTCCCCCTTTTAGACTCTGAGCCCACTGTTGGGTAGGGACTGTCTCTATATGTTGCCAACTTGTACTTCCCAAGCGCTTAGTACAGTGCTCTGCACACAGTAAGTGCTCAATAAATACGATTGATGATGATGATGATGATGATGATCCCAGCTCTGCCACTTTCTTGCTCTGTGACCTTGGGTAAGTCACTTCATTTCTCTGGGCCTCAGTGACCTCCTCTGTAAAATGGGGATTGAGTGTGAGCCCCATGGGGGACAGAGACTGTGTACAATATGATTAACTTGTATCTACCTCAGCACTTAAAACAGTGCTTGGCACATAGTAAGCGCCACATCAGTACCACAATCATAAGAAAAGCTGCGTGGCTTAGTGGAAAGACCATAGGCTGGGAAGCCAGAGGTCGTGGGTTCTAATCCCGGCTCCACCACTTGTCTGCTGTGTGACCTTCAGCAAGTCACTTTACTTCTCTGTCCCTCAGTTCTCTCATCTGTAAAATGGGGATGAAGACTGTGAACCCTGCGTGGGACAACCTGATTACCTTGCACCTATCGCAGCGCTTAGGACAATGCTTCACACATAGTGAGCGCTTAACAAATACCGTAATCATTATTATTGTTATTATTACTGAGAACGTGATCTCAAATTTTGACCCTGAAACCCTCATCTGTCAATCAGTCAATCAGTGGAATTTATTCATCCATTCATTGATTAATTCATTTATTCAGTCGTATTTATTGAGCGCTTACTGTGTGCAGAGCACTGTACTAAGCGCTTGGGAAGTACAAGTTGGCAACATATAAAGACGGTCCCTACCCAACAGCGGGCTCACAGTCTAGAAGGGGGGGACAGACAACAAAACAAAACATATTAACAAAATAAAATAAATATCATAGTAAATATGTAGAAGTAAAATAGAGTAATAAATCTGTACAATCCATTCATTCAATTGTATCTATTGAGCGCTGACTGTATGCAGAGCACTGTACTAAGCGCTTGGGAAGTACAAGTTGGCAACACATAGAGACGGTCCCTACCCAACAGTGGGCTCACAGTCTAGAAGGGGGAGACAGACAACAAAACAAAACATATTAACAAAATAAAATAGAATAGTAAATATGTACAAGTAAAATAGAGTAATAAATCTGTACAATCCATTCATTCAATCATATCTATTGAGCACTTACTGTATGCAGAGCACTGTACTAAGCGCTTGGGAAGTACAAGTTGGCAACATATAAAGATGGTCCCTACCCAACAGTGGACTCACAGTCTAGAAGGGAAAGGGAAGTCATAGGGAAGCAGTGTGGCTCAGTGGAAAGAGCACAGGCTTTGGAGTCAGAAGTTATGGGTTCAAATCCCGGCTCCGCCACTTGTCAGCTGTGTGACTTTGGTCAAGTCACTTAACTTCTCTGGGCCTCAGTGACCTCATGATCCGGTTGTCCCACGTGGGGCTCACAGACTTAATCCCCATTTTACAGATGAGGGAACTGAGGCCCAGAGAAGTGAAGTGACTTTCCCAAAGTCACACAGCTGACAAATGGCGGAGCCGGGATTTGAACCCGTGACCTCTGACTCCAAAGCCCGTGCTCTTTCCACTGAGCCATGCTGCCTCTCTAATGGTATTTGTTAAGCGCTTACTGTGTGCCAAGCACTGTTCTAAGCACTGGGGGGATACAAGGTAATCAAGGTTGTCCCACATGGAGCTCACAGTCTTAATCCCCATTTTACAGATGAGGGAACTGAAGCACAGAGAAGCTAAGTGACTTGCCCAAAGTCACACAGCAGATGTGGCAGAGCAAGGATTAGAACCCATGACCTCCGACTCCTAAGCCTGTGCTCTTTCCAGTGAACCACAAATAGTAGTGCTAATCTACATTAGTAGATTATATCTACTAATTCTATTGTCTCTCCCGAGCTCTCAATACGTTGTTCTGCACACTGTACACTGTAAGGCCTTCGATGGCTAGGAGGACGTTTACTACCTTTATTGTACTATCCCAAGCACAAAATACAGTCAATCAGTCAATCAATCGTATTTATTGAGCGCTTACTGTGTGCAGAGCACTGTACTAAGCGCTTGGGAAGTCCAAGTTGGCAACATATAGAGACAGTCCCTACCCAACAGTGGGCTCACAGTCCCTTGAAGGTAAAGAATAGTGACTACTAATTTCGCTAATTTCTCATGCTACGCTCCGCTAATGCCGACCTCCTCACCGTACCTCCATCTCATCTGTCTCTCCCTTCCCTTCTCGCTTATTTCCTGCCTCTGGCCCAGAACAATGACTCTTTCCAAGCAGTGTGGCTTAGTGGAAAGAGCCCGGGCTTGGGAGTCGGAGGACGTGGGTTCTAGTTCTGGCTCCGCCACTTGCTTGCTGGGTGACTTTGAGCAAGTCACTTAACTTCTCTGGGCCTCAGACACCTCATCTGTAAAATGGGGATTAAGACTGTGAGCCCCACTTGGGACAACCTGATTACCTTGTGTCAACTCCAGCGCTTAGAACAATGCTTGGCACGTAGTAAATGCTTAAAAAATACCATCATTGTTATTATTAATTATTATTCAAAGCCTTATTAAAGGCATAACTCTGCCAAGAGGCCTTCTCTGACTAAGCCCTCGTTCGCTCCCATGGTTCAACTACCACCTCTAGGTGGATGATGCCCAAATCTGGAGCAAAAACTCCTCACCATTGGCTTTAAAGCAGTCCAACATCTTGTCCCCTCCTACCTCACCTCCCTTCTCTCGTTCTCCGTCCCAGCCCACACACTCCGCTCCTCTGCCACCGCTAACCTTCTCCCTGGGCCTCCGTCTCGCCTGTCTCGTGGCTGACCCAGACTGAGCCCCTTCCTTCCTCTCCCCCTCGTCCCCCTCTCCATCCCCCCCATCTTACCTCCTTCCCTTCCCCACAGCACCTGTATATATGTATATATGTTTGTACATATTTATTACTCTATTTATTTATTTATTTTATTTGTACATATCTATTCTATTTATTTTATATTGTTAGTATGTTTGGTTTTGTTCTCTGTCTCCCCCTTTTAGACTGTGAGCCCACTGTTGGGTAGGGACTGTCTCTATATGTTGCCAATTTGTACTTCCCAAGCGCTTAGTACAGTGCTCTGCACATAGTAAGCGCTCAATAAATACGATTGATGATGATGATGATGACCCCTGGCCCACGTCCTGCCTCTGGACTGGAACGCCTTCCCTCCTCAAATACAACAGACAATTCCTCTCCCACCATTCAAAGCCTTATTGAAGGCCCATCTCCTCCAAAAGTCCTTCCCAGACCAAGTCCCACCTTTCTTCATCTCCCACTCCCTTCTGCATCGCCCTGAATTGCTCCCATCGCTCTTCATTCATTCATTCATTCAATCGTATTTATTGAGTACTTACTGTGTGCACAGCACTGTACTAAGCGCTTGGGAAGTACAAGTTGGCAACATATAGAGACGGTCCCTACCCAACAGTGGGCTCACAGTCGAGAAGGGGGACCCTCATAGCCCTACAGCACTTCTGAACATATCTGTAATTTCATTTATTTGTCATGATGTCTGTCTTCCCACCTCTAGACTCTAAGATTGTTGTGGGCAGGGAATGTCACAGTTTATTGTTGAATTGTACTTTCCCAAGTGCTTAGTACAGCACTCTGAACATCGTATGTGTTCAGTAAATGTGAATGAATGAAAGAATGAATGAATAAGCCTGGCTCTGCTACAAGCCTGCAGTGTGACCTTGGGCAAATCACTTAACTTCTCTGTGCCTCATTTACCTCATGTGTAAAATGGGGATGAAGACTGTGAACCCCCTTGTGGGACAACCTGATTACCTTGTATCTATCCCAGTGCTTAGAAAAGTGCTTGGCACATTCTAGGCACTTAAGTTCCATTATTAATATTGAATCTACATCTCCAGTCCTGTTCTCCCTCTTCAGTCTAGTATTTCCTCTTGCCTTTACGACATCTCTACTTGGATGTCCTCCCGTCACTTCAAGCTTAAGATGTCCAAAACAGAGCTCCTTATCTTCCCACCCAAACCCTGTCCTCCCCTTGACTTTCCCATCACTGGAGGTGGCAACACCATCCTTCCTGTCTCACAAGCTCGTACGCTTGGAGTCATCCTTGACTCCGCTCTCTTATTCAACCTACATAGTCAATCAATCAGTCAATCAACCAATCGTATTTATTGAGCGCTTACTGTGTGCAGAGCACTGGACTAAGCGCTTGGGAAGTACAAGTTGGCAACATATAGAGACAGTCCCTACCCAACAGTGGGCTCGCAGTCTAAAAGGGGGAGACAGAGAACAAAACCAAACGTACCAACAAAATAAAATAAATAGTCAATATTCTCTGTAGGTTCCACCTTTGCAATGTTGCTAAAATCTGCCAGTTCTTTGCTAGCGAATCTACTACCACATTAATCCAATCACTTATTCTATCCTACCTTGATTACTGTATCAGCCTCCTCGCTGACCTCCCAGCCTCCAGTCTCTCCCAACTCCGGTACATACTTCACTCCGCTGCCCGGTACCATTTGGTACCAATGGTACCAAATGCCATTTCTTCAAAAATGTCCATACCACATCTCCCCGCTCCTCAAGAAACTCCAGTGTTGCCCATCCACCTCCATATCGGATAAAATCTCCTCACCATCGGCTTCAAAGCAGTCCACCCCCTCGCCCCCTCCTACCTCACCTCTCTTTCTCTCCTTCTCCAACCCAGCCCTCACACTCGGCTCCTCTAATGCCAGTCTTCTAAATGGGCTTCCATCTTGTCTATCTCTCCTCCAACCCCTCACCCCCACCCTGCCACTTGGATGGAAGACTCTTCCTCCCCAAATCCCACAGACAATGACTCTCCCCTCTTCAAAACCTTATTGAAGGCCCATCTCCTCCAGGAGGCCTTTCCCGACTAAGCCCTCCTTTCCTCTTCTCCCACTCCCTTCTGTGTCACCCTGACATGCTCCCTTTATTCATCCCCCCCTTCCCAGCCCCGCAGTACTTATGTAAATAGCTGTAATTCATTTATTTCTATCAATGTCTGTCTCCCCCTCTAGACTGTAAGCTCACTGTGGGCAAGGAATGTATGAGTGTGGCTCAGTGGAAAGAGAATAGGCTTGGGAGTTAGAGGTCATGGGTTCTAATTCCACTTCTCCGCTTGTCAGCTGTGTGGTCGTGGATCGATCAATCAATCAATCGTATTTATTGAGCGCTTACTGTGTGCAGAGCAATCAATCAATCGTATTTATTGAGCACTTCCTGTGTGCAGAGCACTGTACTAAGCGCTTGGGAAGTACAAGTTGGCAACATACAGAGATGGTCCCTACCCAACAGTGGGCTCACAGTCTAGAAGAAAAGCAATCGTAGTCGGCACGATATGAAGCTGCGCGGGGAAACCCCAGTGGATTTCTAGTCCATCGCCTTAATCACTCGGCCACGACATCACTTAACTTCTCTGTACCTCAGTTACCTCACCTGTAAAATGGGGATTAAGTCTGTGAGCCCTAAGTGGGACAACCTGATCACCTTGTATCCCCTCCACTGCCTAAAACAGTGCTTGGCACATAGTAAGAGCTTAACAAATGCCATTATTATTATTATAATTATTATTATTATTATTATTATTATTATTGCTCTATTGTACTCTCCCAAGTGCTCAATACAGTGGTCTGCATCCACTAAACACTCAATAAATATGATTGAATGAATCAAAAAATTTTATTTTCTTCCACTCCCTTCTGTATCACCTTTGAACTTAGATTTTCACCCTCTCTCCCCTCCTTCAGCCCCATAGCACTTATTTACAAAGCCATACTTCATTTATGTATCAATCAATCCATCTTATTTATTGAGCACTTACTGTGTGCAGAGCACTGTACTAAGCGCTTATATAAGTCTGTCTCCCACTCTAGACTATAAACTCGTTGTGGGCAGGAAACGAGTCTACCAAATCCTTTGTATTGTACTCTCTCAAGCGCTTAGTACAGCACTACACAAATGATAGAAGCAACATGGCATAGTGGATAGAGCATGAGCCTGGGACTCAGAAGGTCACAACTTCTAATCCTGGCTCCACCACATAACAATAATAATAATAATAATAATAATAATAATAATAATGGCATTTATTAAGCACTTACTATGTGCAAAGCACTGTTCTAAGCACTGGGCCTGCTGTGTGACCTTGGGCAAGTTGCTTCATTTCTCTGTGCCTCAGTTTCCTCACCCATAAAATGGGGATTGAGACTGTGAGACCCATGTGGGACAGGGACTGTGTCCAACCCGATGGGCTTGTATCCACCCCAGAGCTTAGTACAGTGCTTGGCACATAGTAAATGCTCAACAGACATCACTATTACTATGGTAAGTGTGCAATAGATATGATTGATTGATCAATTGACACTAATTGTACTTGCCCAAATGCTTAATAATAATAATAATAATAATAATGGCATTTGTTAAGCGCTTACTATGTGCAAATGTTCAAATGTGCAAATGTAATACAGTGAACTGCATGGAGTAATTGTTCTGTTAGTGCTACTGAAATATTGATAAATGATCTTATGTCGCTCAAACTTGAAATCAAGCTGCAAACTGATAGCGTATTAGCCAACCATTGATCTGGCCAGAGCCTCAGTTCCAAACACCAAGAGGGTTCTTTTTCTCCTACTCAGCCCCTTCCTTAAGGCTAATACTGCTTCCCCTCAGTGGTTTTGAAGACCAGAAATGATGATAATAATAATAATAATAATAATAATAATTATGCTTTATTAAGTGCTTACTATGTGCCAAGCACCATACTGAGCACTGGGGTGGATACAAGAAAGTCTGGTTGGACACAGTCCCTGACCCAAGTGGGGCTCACAGTCTCAATCCCCATTTTACAGATAAGGAAACTGAGGCCCAGAGAAGTAAAGTGACTTGCCCAAGGTCACACAGCAGCCAAGTAGTGGAGCAGGGATTAGAACCCACGACCTTCTGACTCCCAAGCAGGGGTTCTACCCATTCTGCCATATAGGTTCTCCATTAAAATAGTTTCATCCCTGTCATGAGATACTGCGGAGACCTAGTAAATCAAGTTTCTAATGGAAATGGTTTAAATTGGTTAACTGCAGTGACTAAATGATTATTTTTTGAGTGAAAGCTTAACAATTAATAAACCCAGCATTGATTCTTGTTGACGCCAATTTTTCTGTGATTACTTTGGCTTCTGGGATAATCTGCCTATGTCTGTCCAGTGCTTACATGGATTGAGTGGAGATTTGAAAAGAAATCTGTTTGGTTTACCGTCATGGGGGGAGAGAGAGAAAACTGATTTTGTGCAACACTTGAGTTCTTAAGCCAGCAAATAGTTTAGCTGTATTACTGTTGAGCCGTCTATCCAAGAAATAGCATTTCCAGAGAGCCTAAGGAAGTACTGAGAAACTATGCAGACTGATATGCGCTATATTTGTTTTTTAATGGTATTCGTTTTTCATTATTTAATGGTATTTAACAGTATTTATTAAGCACTTATTTGGTGCACTGTATTAAGCCCCAGAGTAGATAAAAGCCAATCACGATGGAGACAGTCCCTGTCCCACATTCATTCATTCTATCATGTTTATTGAGCACTTACTGTGTGCAGAGCACTGTATTAAGCACTTGGAAAGTACAGTGCAGCAATAAAGAGAGACAATCCCCACCCACAGTGGGCTCACAGTCTGGAAGAGGGGAGACAGGCATCAAAACAAGTAAACAGCCTCAATAGCAACAGTAAAAATAAATAGAATCATAGTTATATGCACATCAAAACAAGCAAACAGGCATTAATATAAATGGGGCTCACAGACTTAATCCCCATTCTACAGATGAGGTAACTGAGGCCCAGAGAAGTTAAACAACTTGCTCCAGGTCACCCAGCAGACAGATGGCCAATCTGGGATTAGAACCCAGGTCCTTCTGACTTCCAGGGTGGTGCCCTATTCACTAAAATCACTGTGCGCAGGGATGTAAATGTCATATTATTATATCACACTCTACCGAGTACTTAGTACAGTGCTCAGCACAGAGAAAGCACTCAACAAATAAGATTGTCAGAGTGACTAGGCCAATCTACTTCTAGTGGGAGAATTGCACATGAGACAGTGAGCCCATTGTTGGGTAGGGACCGTCTCTTTATGTTGCCGATTTGTACTCTCCAAGCGCTTAGTACAGTGTTCTGCACACAGTAAGCACTCAATAAATACGATTGAATGAATGAATGAGTGAATATGATCCCAGCTTTCAAGGAGGTGACAGTCTAGAGTGTGAAAAGCACTGTTCTGAGTGCTTAGGAGAGTACAGTGCTTGGCACGTTGTAAGCGCTTAACGAATACCATCTTTAATTAATGAATTTACAGTTAGAAGACACAGTCTGTTTCCCCAAGGATCTTTCAGACAACTGGGTACAAAACACTGTATTAAGCACTTGGGAAAGGACAACAGAATTAGTAGACACCTGTAACCTGTATATATGTATATATGTTTGTACATATTTATTACTCTATTTATTTTACTTGTACATATCTATTCTATTTATTTTATTTTGTTAGCATATTTGGTTTTGTTCTCTGTCTCCCCCTTCTAGACTGTGAGCCCACTGTTGGGTAGGGACTGTCTCTATATGTTGCCAACTTCTACTTCCCAAGCGCTTAGTACAGTGCTCTACACACAGTAAGCGCTCAATAAATACGATTGATTGATTGATTGATTGATTGATAGTAGACTTGATCCCTGCCCTCAAGAAGCTGGTAGTCTACTGTGTGCAGAGCACTGGACTGAACATTTGGGACAGGATGATTAGAGATTTTTGGCTTGCTGATATCATTGCTACTACTATTGTTAGTACTGAGTCAGAGGTCATGGGTTCAAACCCCTGCTCCGCCAGTTGTCAGCTGTGTGACTTTGGGCAACTCACTTAACTTCTCTGTGCCTCTGTTCCTTCATCTGTAAAATGGGTATTAAGACTGTGAGCCCCCCGGGACAACCTGATCTCCTTGTAACCTCCCCAGTGCTTAGAACAGTGCTTTGCACATATATAATGACACATATAATGACATCATTATAATTATAATTATTATTATTATTACTGATCCTAAAAATCTACTATCTCTTCTACCACTACAACTATAACTACAGCTGCAGCATAGCTTAGTGGATAAAATACAGGCCTGACACTCAGAAGCTCACCTGCTCCAGGAGGCCTTAGGAGACTAAGCCCCCCTTTTCTTCTGCTCCCCCTCACCTCCCCATCGCCCCCCATTCCCTCCCTTTGTTCTACCCCCATCCCCACCCCACATCACTTGTTTATGTATGTCCGTACTTCTTATTCTATTTATTTTATTAATGATGTGTATACATCTATAATTCTATTTATTTATAATGAAGCTACTGATGCCTGTTTACTTGTTTTGGTGTCCCAGGCACTTAGTACAGTGCTCTGAACACAGTAAGCACTCAATAAATACTATTGAATGAACAAATGAAGGTCCGTCTCCACCCTTCTAGACTGTGAGCCCACTGTGGGCAGGAATGGTCTCTCTTTGTTGCTGCACTGTACTTTCCAAGTACTTAGTACAGTGCTCTGCACACAGTAAGCGCTCAATAAATGCGATCAAATGAATGAATTGAATGAATGAATCATGGGCTCTAACCCTGACTCTGCCCCTTGTGTCCTGTGTGACCTTGGGCAAGTCGTTTCACTTCTCTGGGCCCCAGTGACCTCATCTATAAAATGGGGGTTCAGACTGTGAGCTCCACATGGGGCAGGGACTATGTCCAACCTGATTACCTTGTAACTACCCAAGTGTTTAGAACAGTGCTTGGCACATAGTAAACGCTTCAAAAGTACCAATATTATTTTTAATATTATTACTACTACCAACACTGTTATTGTTATTACTGCTACTGCTACTACTTGGAGTGCTATTATTGACACTATTGCTGATTCTACTGCAACTACTAATAACACTACCGCTATGTCAACGACAGGAAAGCAGCATGGCCTAGAGGCAAGAGCCCAGGTTTGCGAGTCAGAGGTCGTGGGTTCTAATCCTGGCTCTCCCACCTGTCTGCTATGTGACCTTGGGCAAGCCGCTTCACTTCTCTGGGCCTCAATTACCTCATCTGGAAAATGGGGATTAAGACCGTGAGCCCCACGTGGGACAACTTGAATCTACCCCAGTGCTTCTTCTAGACTGTGAGCCCACTGTTGGGTAGGGACCATCTCTATATGTTGCCAACTTGTACTTCCCAAGCGCTTAGTACAGTGCTCTGCACACAGTAAGCGCTCAATAAATATGATTGAATGAATGAATGAATGCTTAAAACAGTGCTTGGTACACTCAACAAATACTATAATTATTTCTACTAATAATAGTATTTGTTAAGCACTTACTATGTGCAAAGCACTGTTCTAAGCGCTGGGGAGGTTACAAGGTGATCAGGTTGTCAATGGTATTCATTGAGCACTTACTGTGTACAAAGCACAGTACTTAGTGGTTGCGAGTTGGCAGACTCGCCAACATAGTTGGCAAACAAATTTCCTGCCCAAAAAATACACGGCTTGGAGTCAGAAGGTCATGGGTTCTGATCCCGGCTCCACCACTTGTCTGCTGTGTGACCTTGGGCAAGTGACTTCACCTCTCTGGGCCTCAGTGACCTCATCTATAAAATGGGTATTAAGTTTGGGAGCCCTACATGGGATAGGGACCGTGTCCACCCCTACTTGCTTGTATCCATCCCGGCGCTTTGTACAGTGCCTGGTACATAGTAAGCACTTACAAATACTGCAATTATTATTATTAAACTGCTTAAAGTCTAAAAGGAGAATAATAGCTAGAATACTCAGAAGGTCATGGGTTCTAATTCCGGCTCTGCCCCTTGTCTGCTGGGTGACCTTGGGTAAGTCACTTTCCTTCTCTGGGCCTCAGCTACCTCATCTGTAAAATGGGGATTGAGACTGTGACCCCCAAAGGGAGAAGAACTGTATTCAACCTGATTAGCTTGTATCTACCTCAGTGCTTAGTACAGAGGAAGTGTTTAACAAATACCACAATTATTATAATTATTATTACTACCACTACCATTACTACTGCTACTGATAGTATTAATACTATTACTACTACCACTACTGCCATTACTGCTACTACCTCAGCCTCTACAACCTATACCCCTAGCCCTCTCCTCCCTTCCTCTACCTCTCTCTATCCTATTTCACTGTTTTGAAAAAGCGAAGCAGCTGCAAATTTGAGGACTTGTTTGCAATGCGTAGTTAGGCATGAGGAGAATTGAACGTCTGTAAGAAAAACCAAGGCCAGAAAAAGGATGGAGGAAGTCATTTTTAAATTAGAGGCTCTTTAAAACCTGAAACCGTCCGTTGGTAGGATTCTGGATTTCTGAATTCAAAAACAGAAGCAATCGGGTCCTGGAGATCCAGTTTATCTGAAGAAAAAGCTATTTTCTGAAGCCTCGAGTTCCATTTATTCTTAATTCAAGAGCTCGACGAATCATTTAAACTTCAAAGGAATCAACTTTGCTCCTAGAGTGATTAATCCTCGGAGATTCACGGAATGATAGCTCCCAACACTCAGGGACAACGAAATGAGAATGTGCTTCTCATTTTCCCATAAGTACATGCAATAGAGATGGGTAAACAGATAAAATAAGAACTGATACAAAGTGTTACCCAGATTTAAAATTCAATCCGCCCTGAGCCTTTTTGTAGGGTTAGGGTATTAAAGACAACGTTCTTTTCTGTTTTGTTCGATATTCATGCAGTTTGGCCAGCTGATTCTAGGCTAGAAATAAAACCAAAGATAATGTTAGAGTTGAAAGCAACATAACTGGCTTATGTCAGTACCTGGATGAGACATAACAATTCGTTCCTTTTGGAAGTGAGAACATACTCCAAAGTTCTCACTGCCACACTCGGCCCACAGTAAGCTCTTTGTCAACATGGTGGATTGGCCTGGTGGTTTGTTGTCATTGGTTTTTATGAATATATATATATATATATATACAATTTTAAAATGATTATTATGTGACAAGCACTGTACTGAGTGCTGTGTTACGCACTAGCTAATCAGGTTGGACATAGTCCTTGTATCACATCCTACAAAAATGTTTAATCCACACTGAGCGTGGCTCAGTGGAAAAGAGCACGGGCTTGGGAGTCAGAGGTCATGGGTTCAAATCCCGGCTCCTCCAATTGTCAGCTGTGTGACTTGGGGCAAGTCACTTAACTTCTCTGTGCCTCAGTTACCTCATCTGTAAAATGGGGATGAAGACTGTGAGCCCCCCGTGGGATAACCTGATCACTTTGTAACCTCCTAAGCACTTAGAACAGTGCTTTGCACATAGTAAAAGCTTAATAAATGCCATTATTATAATTATTTCCCACTCCTCAAGAACCTCACTAGGCGTCCGTCCACCTCTACATCAAACAGAAACCCCTTGCCATGGCTTTAAAGCAGTCCATCATCTCTCCCACCCCTACCTCACCTTGCTACTCTCCTTTCAATCATATTTATTGAGCACTTACTGTGTGCAGAGCACTGCACTAAGCACTTGGGAAGTACAAATCGGCAACATATAGAGACGGTCCCTTCCCAACAACAGGCGCACAATCTAGAAACTCCAACCCAGCCCACACACTCCATTCCTCTAAAGCCAACCTTGTCGCTGGGCCTCCGTCTTTCCTATCTCACCTCCCAGCCTCTCACCCCCATCTTGCCACTGGCTTGGGACTTCCTCCCTCTTCATATCCAACAGACGATTCCTTTCCCTACCTTCCGAGCCTTATTGAAAGGCCCATCTCCTCTAAGGGTCCTTCCCTTAATAAGCCCTCCTTTCCCTTTCTTCTACGCCCTTCTGCTTCTCCCCGAGTTGCTCCTTTTATTCACCCCTCCCTCAGCCCCACCCCACTTATGTCTATATCCTTAATTTATTGGTTTCTATTAATGTCTGTCTCCCACTCTAATAATAATAATCATGGCATTTGTTAAGCACTTACTATGTGCGAAACACTGTCCTAAGTGCTGGGGGGATACAAGGTGATCAGGTTGTCCCACATGGGGCTCACAGTCTTCATCCCTATTTTACAGATGAAGGAACTGAGTCACAGAGAAATGAAGTGACTTGCCCAAAGTAACACAGCTGACAAGTAGTGGAGCAGGATTTGAACCCATAACCTCTGACTCCCAAGCCCAGTCTCTTTCCACAGAGCCAGGCTGCTTCCCTAGCCAAGCTGCTTCCCTAGACTGTACATTCTCTAGACTGTAAGCTTGTTGTGGGCAGAGAGTGTGTCTACCGGCTCTGTCGTAGCGTACTCTCCCAAGCGCTTCAGAGAGTAAGCGCTCGATAAATACGATTGATTGACTGCTTGATTGTGCCCCTATTTTACAGATGAGGGAACTGAGACACAGAAAAGTAAAGTGACTTGCCCACGGTCACACAGCAGACAAGTGGTGGAGCCGGGATTAGAACCCAGATCATTCTCACTCCTAAGGTCTGGGCTCTATCCACTAGGTCAAGCTGTTTCTCACGCGTCTCTTGACTCTCATTTCTTTATCTCATTTTTTTGTCCTACCAAGCATAGATAATAATTATGATGATATTTGCTAAGTGCTCACTATGTGCCAAGCACTGTTCTAAGCACTGGGGTAATAATAATAATAATGACATTTATTAAGCACTTACTATGTGCAAAGCACTGTTCTAAGCACTGGGGAGGTTACAAGGTGATCAGGTTGTCCCACGGGGGGCTCACAGTCTTAATCCCCATTTTACAGATGAGGTAACTGAGGCCCAGAGAAGTTAAGTGACGTGCCCAAAGTCCCACAGCTGATAATTGGCAGAGCCGGAATTTGAACCCATGACCTCTGACTCCAAATCCCGTGCTCTTTCCACTGAGCCACGCTGCTTCTCCAAGGTAGATACAAGGTAATCAGGTTGTCCCTTGTGGGGCTCACAGTCATCATTGCCATTTTATAGATGAAGTAACTGAGGCACACAGAAGTTGTGACTTGTCCAAAGTCATACGGTTGACAAGTGGTGGGGCCGGGATTAGAACCCACAACCTCTGACTCCCAAGCCTGGGCTCTTTCCACTAAGCCACGCTGCTTCTATGATAATGGCAGAGCTCATAGTCAGTGAACACAAAGTGTTTTCTCGGTAAGATTGAAAGCACCAAGGCCTAGCAGAAAGAGCACAGCCTGGGAGTCAGGGGTCCTGGGTTCTAATTCTGGCTCCTCCACTTGCCTGATGTGTGACTTCGGGCAAGTTGCTTAACTTCTCTGGGCCTCAGTTCCCTCATCTGCAAAACGGGGATTAAGACTGTGAGCCCCACGGGGGACAACCTGATTACCTTGTATCTCCCCCAGTGCTTAGAACAATGTTGGCACATAGTAAGGACTTAACAAATACCATTATTATTATTATTATTATTATTATTATTATTATTATTATTACTATTTCTCTGGGCATCAGTTCCCTCATCTGGAAAATATGGATTCAATCCCTGTTCTCCCTCCTACTTAGACTGTGAGCCCCACGTAGGACAACCTGATTATCTTGTATCTCCTCCAGCGCTTAGAACAATGTTGGTCCATAGTAAGGATTTAACAAATACCATCATTATTATTTTTATTATTTCTCTGGGCATCAGTTCCCTCATCTGTAAAATATGGATTCAATCCCTGTTCTCCCTCCTACTTAGACTGTGAGCCCCATGTGGGACAGGGGCTCTGTCCAAACTAATTAAATCATGTGTCCCTCAGCATTTTTCTGACTACTGTAGAACAGTGTTTTACACAGAGTAAGCACTAAAATAAATATAATAATAATAATAGTATTTGTTTAGTACCTACTGTATGTCAAGCACAGTTCTGAGCACTGGGGTAGATACAAGTTAATCAGGTTGGACACAGTCCCTGTCCCACATGGGGCTCACAGTCTTCATCCCCATTTTCCAGATGAGAGAACAGAGGCCCAGAGAAGGGAGGTGACACAACAGACAAGTGGCAGAGGCAGGATTAGAACCCAGGTCCTTCTGATTCCCAGGCCGGGGCTCTAGCCACTAAGCCGTTCTGTTGCAGTGATCTTTTATGACTGTTTCTTAACAAATTCATAATATTTTGGTAATTTGGAGGATCTTAGGAACTCACTCATGAGTTTTATACTATTTTCTCTGGAAACCTAGTCTATTTATCAATTCATTCTTTCATTCAATTGTATTTATTGAGCTTACTGTGTGCAGAGCACTGTACTAAGCAGTTGGAAAGTACAATACAGCAATAAAGACAATCCCTAACCACACTGGGCTCACAGTGTAACAGGGGGGAAACAGGCATCAACAGAAGTAAACAGGCATCAATATAAATAAATAGAATTATAGATACATGCAATTCTTCATCATACATCCATTTCTTGGGAATGGTTAAGTGGTCCTGACACTAGGGTGTAACAAGACCTCTGTCTATGTCTGATTTAAATTGATAATGGTATTTGTTTATTATCGTATTAAGTGTGTACAACGTGCCAGGCACTGTACTAAGTGCTGGGATGGATACCTCCAAATAGGTTTGGACACAGTCCCTGTCCCACGAGGGGCTCACAGTCTTAATCCCTGTTGTACAGCAGAGGAAACTGAGGCATGGGGAACTGAAGTGACTTGCCCAAGGTCACACAGGAGACAAGTGGGAGAGCTGGGAATTAGAACGCATGACCTTCTGATTCCCAGACTTGGGGTCTATTTACTATACCAAGCTACTTCCCTCAATTAGTAAAACTATTGCCAATGGTTCATGGCTGTACTTCAGTCAATCCATCAGTCGTATTGATTAAGCACTTACTGTGTGCAAAGCTCTACACTAAGCACTTGGTTAATAAGACTTTAATTAGAATCTTTGGAATTTGGTTTCTAAAGTTTTGACGCGGCTCCAGCCTGGAATAGCTGAAGACCCTTTTGTTCACAAGTAATAATGATAATAATAATAAGGTTTAAGTATCTACTACATGTGAAGCGCTGTACTAAGCGCCAGGGTAGATACAGGATAATCAGTTTGGGTTCAGTCCCTGTCCCACATAGGACTCCCATACTAAGGGGGAGAGAAAACAGGTATTTCATCCCCATTTTGCTGGTGAGGAAATTGAGGCCCGGAGAACTTTAGTGATTTGCCCAAAACCACGCAGCAGGCAAGTGGCAGAGCTGTGAATAAGAATAATAAATGATAATGACAATCATAGTATTAATTAAGAACTTGCGATGGGCCAGGCACTGTACTAAGTGCTGGGGTGGATACAAGCAAATTGGGTTGGACATAGTCCCTGTTCCACATGGGGCTCACAGGCTCAATCCTTATTTTACAGATGAGGTAACTGAATCACAGAGAAGTGAAGTGACTTGTCCAAGGTCATCCAGCAGACAAGTGGTGGAGCCGGGATTAGAACTCAGGGCCTCTGACTCCCACTCACTGAGCTCTTTCCACTAGGCCATGCTGCTTCCCCCAGGCATTGACATTTGAAATCAGTCATGTCCAAAACTAAGCTGAGACTTCATCCCCCAGCAGCAGAAGATTTTGGAAGTTGAGAACCAAGGTATATTTTTCCAAGTGAAATGAGCTCAGCATTTAAGGCATAGAATCACTCCTATGGCACCATCATTAAAACCTCACCTCAGCCTTCTGTAGAATCGAAATTTATGATTTCCCCTCCACAGCGATCTCATCGGTGGGTTGATTAACCAGTTTCTCTCTCCCGGAACCATAAATAACTCAAGAGCCAAGAATGGGGATGATTTTAATGGGGTTTCTGGGAAAGGTTGTGATGGGTTCTTTTTTTTTCCCTTTCTGATGGGTCTATCCAGGTAGATGAGAAAACCTTGAGTAAATGTTTCCTTGGCAAGCAAAATGCAACTTGACTTCAGACACGGGACTCAGAAATTGAAAATTGGTACATCACTCGATGCAAACCAGGGAGCTGATTCATAAATTATTTACCTCAGGTAGGTTTTGAGGGTGTCTTAGATGAAATAGTTGGAGCTGGAGAATGCTCTCGGGCCCTTATGGGGATCTGAAAGGCATTTGGAAATATTTTGGCGGTTTTGTGGTATTTGTTAAGCACTTATTGTGTGTGAAGTGCTGTACTCAGCTCTGGGGTAGATAGAAGTTTATCATGTTGGACACAGTCCGTCCCACATGGGCCTTGCTGTCTAAGTAGGAAGGAGGAGTACTGAATCCCCATTTTACAGACGAGAAAAGTGAGGCACAAAGAAGTTAAGTGACCTGCCCAAGGTCACACTGCAAACAATCGGCAGAGCTGGGATTAAAACCTACGTCCTCTCGGTGCGGAGAATCATCATCAATCGTATTTATTGAGGCTTACTGTGTGCAGAGCACTGTACTAAGCGCTTGGGAAGTACAAGTTGGCAACATATAGAGACAGTCCCTACCCAACAGTGGGCTCACAGTCTAAAAGAATGGGAACTATACAACCAGTTTCAGATCCCCTTCATGGGGAGGTTTCATATTATCAGGCCCAAAGGGGAATAAAAGATAGCTGAGGCACATGATAAAATCAGATCTGAAAATCAAACAATGAGTGGGATTTATTGAGTGCTTATTGTATGCAGAGAACTGTACCTGGTGCATGGGAAAGTACAAAAAGATGGCAATTTGTACTTCCCAAGCGCTTAGTACAGTGCTCTGCACATAGTAAGCGCTCAATAAATACGATTGATTGATTGATTGATTGATTGATTGATGGGGTTCGTAGACACGATCCCTGGCCACAAGGAGCTGAAGTCCAATCACTCATCTTTTCCAGCAAGCTCTCAATCAGTCAACCTTGTCTTGTCTTATACTGTCGAGTTGTGTCCCATAGGGACACCATGGACACAACTCTCCCAGAACGCCCCACTGTCCATCTGCCATCATTCCAGTAGTGGATCTACTGAGTTTTCTTGGGAAAAATTGGGAAGTGGTTGACCATCGCCACCTTCCATGCAGGAAGTTCAAGTCTCCACCCTGGACTCTTTCCCGGGCCGCTACTGCCCAGCACGGGGGAGTTTTGGCTTGTAGTAGATGGCCTGACACTCACTAGCCACTGGCCACACTATGAATGGCCTGGACAGGCCTCGGCTTCACTCTCTCCTGTAGTCGAGGCTGGTAGAGGACTGGAAACCTTCCAGGTGCCATCCTGAGAGGGGCAATCACTCTATCGATGCTTTTTATTAAGCATTTATTGTGTGCAGAGAATTGCATGAAGCACTTGGCAGAACACAATGAGAGTTGGTATGCCTTCATTCATTCATTCACTGAATCGTATTTATTGAGGGCTTACTGTGTGCAGAGCACTGTACTAAGCACTTGGAAAGTAAAATTCGGCAACAAATAGAGACGATCCCTACCCAACAATGGGCTCACAATTTAGAAGGGGGGATCCTTACCCACAAGAATGGCAAAGTGGACATAGCCTGGGCCTGAGAGCCAGCAGATCATGGGTTCTAATCCCGGCTCTGCAGCTTGGCTGCTGTGTGACCCTGAGCAAGTCGCTAAAATTCTCTGTGCCTCAGTGACCTCATCTGTAAAATGGGGATTAAGACTGTGAGCCCCAGGTGGGACAAGGACTGTGTCCAACCTGATTACCTTGTATCTACCCCAGTACTTAGAACAGTGCCTGGCACATAGTAAGTGCTTACCAAATACCATCATTATTGTTATTATTATAATTAAGATGCCTACAGTTTAATCTCCCATCCTTCCCAGCAGTCTATCATCCATCAATCAGTGGTATTTCTTGAGGGCTTTCTGTGTGCAGAGCACTGTACTAAGCACCTGATAAAATGTGAAATGATAGAGCTGGTAGACAGGATCCCATTTCTCCTCCCTTATTGACACCCATGCCCATCATCCCTGTCAGCTCTTCCGTACATTCAACTCCATTCTCAGGCCCCCGGTTCCTCCCCCTCCTCCTTCCCTCACCCCCAACGATCTGGCCTCCTACTTCATTAATAAAATTAAATCCATCAGGTCTCACCTCCCCAAAGTCACCCCCCCCCTTCCTTTTCCAACCCCCCGGCTCTCAATGCTCTCTGCTACTCTCCCATCCTTCCCAGCAATGTCCTCAGAGGAGCTCTCCTCCCTCCTCTCTAGTGCTACTCTGGCCACCTGTGCTTCTGACCCCATTCCCTCCCATCTCATGAAATCTCTCACCCCATCCCTTCTCCCCTCCTTAACTTCCATCTTCAACCACTCACTCTCCACTGGTTTCTTCCCCTCTGCCTTTAAACATGCCCATGTCTCTCCCATCCTAAAAAAAAAACCCTCTCTTAACCCCATCTCACCTTCTAGTTATTGCCCTATGTCCCTCCTACCATTCCTTTCCAAACTCCTTGAACGAGTTGTCTACACATGCTGCCTCGAATTCCTCAATGTCAACTCTCTCCTCGACCCCCTCCAATCTGGCTTCCGTCCCTACATTCCACGGAAACTGCCCTCTCAAAGGTCACTAATGACCTCCTGTTTGCCAAATCAAACGGCTCCTACTCTATCCTAATCCTCCTCGACCTCTCAGCTGCCTTCAACACTGTGGACCACCCCCTTCTTCTCAATACGCTATCCAACCTTGGCTTCACAGACTCCGTCCTCTCCTGGTTCTCCTCTTATCTCTCCGGCCGTTCATTCTCAGTCTTTTTTGCAGGCTCCTCCTCCCCCTCCCACCTCCTTACTGTAGGGGTTCCTCATGGTTCAGTTCTTGGTCCCCTTCTGTTCTCGATCTACACTCACTCCTTTGGTGACCTCATTCACTCCCACGGCTTCAACCATCATCTCTATGCTGATGACACCCAAATCTACATCTCTGCCCCTGCTCTCTCTCCCTCCCTCCAGGATCACATCTCCTCCTGCCTTCAGGACATCTCCATTTGGCAGTCTGCCCGCCACCTGAAAGCTCAACATGTCCAAGACTGAACTCCTTGTCTTCCCTCCCAAGCACTGCCCTCTCCCTGACTTTCCCATCACTGTTGATGGCACTACCATCCTTCCCATCTCACAAGCCCGCAACCTTGGTGTCATCCTCGACTCTGCTCTCTCGTTCACCCCTCACGTCCAATCCGTCACCAAAACCTGCAAGTCCACCTCCGCAACATTGCCAAGATCCGCCCTTTCCTCTTCATCCAAACCGCTACATTGCTCGTTCAAGCTCTCATCCTATCCCATCTGGATTACTGTATCAGCCTCCTCTCCGATCTCCCATCCTCCTGTCTCTCCCCTCTTCAGTCCATACTTCACGCCGCTGCCCGGATTGTCTTTGTCCAGAAACACTCCGGGCATGTTACTCCCCTCCTCAAAAATCTCCAGTGGCTACCAATCAACCTATGCATCAGGCAGAAACTCCTCACCTTCGGCTTCAAGGCTGTCCATCCCCTCGCCCCCTCCTACCTCAACTCCCTTCTCTCCTTCTCCAGCCCAGCCCGCACCCTCCTCTCCTCTGCCACTAATCTCCTCACCGTGCCTCGTTCTCGCCTGTCCCACTGTCGACCCCCGGCCCATGTCCTCCCCCTGGCCTGGAATGCCCTCCCTCCGCACATCCTCCAAGCTAGCTCTCTTCCTCCCTTCAAGGCCCTACTGAGAGCTCACCTCTTCCAGTAGGCCTTCCCAAACTGAGCCCCCTCCTTCCTGTCCCCCTCCTCCCCCTCTCCATCCCCCCCACCTTACCTCCTTCCCCTCCCCACAGCACCTGTATATATGTATATATGTTTATACATATTTATTATTCTATTTATTTATTTATTTTATTTGTAAATATTTATTCTATTTATTTTATTTTGTTAATATGTTTTGTTTTGTTCTCTGTCTCCCCCTTCTAGACTGTGAGCCCACTATTGGGTAGTGACCGTCTCTATATGTTGCCAACTCATACTTCCCAAGTGCTTAGTACAGTGCTCTGCACACAGTAAGCACTCAATAAATACGATTGAATGAATGAATGAATGACTACAAGGAGCTTATTGAAGACTTTTAATAATAATGATAATAATAATAATTATGGCATTTGTTGAGCACTTACTATTTGCCAAACACTGTTCTAAGCACTGGGGTAAATACAAGGTAATCAGGTTGTCCCACATGGGACTCACAGTCTTAATCCCTATTTTACAGATGAGGTAACTGAGGCACAGAGAAGTGAAATGATATGCTCAAGGTCACAGAGCAGACAAGTGGCAGAGGTGGGATTAGAACCCACGTCCTCTGACTCCCAAACCTGTGCTCTTTCCACTAAGCTACACTGCTTCTTGCAGTGTTTATTCTTCCTTTATAGTTCGACGGAGTGAAAGAACAGGTTGACTGTAGTAAACAGAGGATGAGTGATTGCCAAAGAAGCTGTCAATATTACAAAGCTGGTTTGAAGAGGACAATTTTGAGTCCTAACCTGATTTGTTTGCATCTACCTCAGCTCTTAGTATGGTGACTGGCAACATAGTAAGCACTTAACAAATACCGTAATCATAATTATTATTATTAAGTGGGACAGGGGCCTGTGGCCAACCTGATAATCTTGTACCAACCCCAACACAATACACAGTGCATGGAACACAATAAGCATATAACAAAGACTGTAATTTTCATTAAGGCTTACATCTTAAGTGGAAAGGAGAAGAGATATTTTATCCACATTTTACAGATGAGGAGATTGAGACACGGAGAAGTCAAGTGGTTTACCCAAGGTTACAAGACAGGTGAGTGGTGGATCCGGGATTAGAACCCAGGTTTTCTGACACCCAGCCTTGTGCTCACCCTGGTTGTTGACCGGGAATTAGTCATTTTGTTACTCTACTTCTGATTAGAACAGTGCTTGGCACATAGTAAGCACTTACCAAATACCAAAATGATTAAATGATTGTTATACCCTTAGGACAGTGCACTGTAACAAATAGGTTCCCCCTTAAATGCAATCATAGAATCTACTGGAATCATAGAATGCAGCATCAGAGGAAGTGCTAGACGTAGAATTCCTTTGATGAAGCCTACACCAAATTCTAAAACAATTTCCTAAATCCCTTCTCATTGGTGATTGTCTACATCCACTGTCTCTGCTTTCTCTCCTCCAATTCTTTCCTTAATTTCTTCCATTCTGGCTTCTGGCCCCTTCACTCTACAGAAACCGCCCTCTCAAAGGTTACCAGTGATCTCCTTCTTGCCAAATCCAACGGCCTCTACTCCATCCTAATCCTCCTCATCCTTTCAGCTGCTTTCAACACCGTGGCCCACCCCCTTCTCCAGGAAACATTATATAATCTTGTCATCACTGACACTGTCCTCTCCTGGTTCTTCTCTATCTCCTTAGCGGGCTCCTCCTCTGCCTCCCAGCCCCTCGCTGTGGGGGTCCCTCAAGGCTCATTTCTGGGTCCTCTTCTATTCTCCACCTACACCCGCTCCCTTGGAGAACACATTCGCTCCCATGGTTTCAACTGCCCTCTCTACACGGATAATTCCCAAATCTCCATCTCCAGCCCTGACCTTTCTCCTCTGCAGTCTTGTATTACCCCCTGTCCCGGGCATCTCTACTTGGATGTTTCGGCAACATCTCAAACATAACGAATCCAAAAGAGAAGACATCTTTCCACCCAAAAACCTTTCCTCCTGCTATCTTTCCCATCACTGTAGACAGCACAACCATCCTCCCCATCTCACAAGCCCATAACTTTGGCATGATCCTCTATTCTACTCAGTGCTCTGCACATAGTAATCGCTCAATAAATATGATTGATGATATTCTTCTCTTTCATTCAACCCACGTATTCAAACTATCACGAAATCCTGTCAGTTCAACTTTCGTAGCATTGCTAAAAAATCTACCCTTTCCTTTCCATCAAAACTGCTATTATGTTCATCCAAGCACTGATCCTATCCCACCTCAGCCTCCTAGCTGACCTCCCTGCCTCCTGTCTCTCCCCTTTCCAATCCACTGAGGAGTGCGACGTAGTAGAAAGATCCTGGGCCTGGGGAGTCAGAGGACCTGAGTTCTAATCCTCCCTCTGCTACTTGTCAGCTGTGTGATCTTGGGCAGGTCACTTCTCAACTTGTACTTCCCAAGCGCTTAGTACAGTGCTCTGCACACAGTAAGTGCTCAATAAATATGACTGACTGAATGAATGAATGAATGAATGAATGAACTTTATTTATCTGTGTCACAGTTCCCTTTTCTGTAAAATGGGGATTAAGACTGTGAGCCCCACTTGTGTCCAACCTGATTATCTTTTATTATTATTATTATTGTACTTGTTAAGTACTTACTATGTGCCAAGCACTGTTCTAAGCACTGGGGTAGTACAAGTTACTCAGGTTGGACACAGTCACTGTCCCACCTTGGGCACGCGCTCTTAATCCACATTTTTTATAGATGAGGTAACAGGCACAGAGAAGTTAAGTGACTTGTCCAAGGTCACACAGTAAACGTGGCAAAGCCAGGATTAGAACCCATTACCTCCTGACTCCCGAGCCCGTGCTCTATCCACTAGGCCATGCTCCTTCCCTAATGCTCCCCCAATTATTTTGCATCTACATCTACATTGGGAAGCAGCGTGGCTCAGTGGAAAGAACACGGGCTTTGGAGTCTGAGGTCATGGGTTCGAATTCCAGATCCGCCACATGTTTGTTGTGTGACCTTGGGCAAGTCACTTCATTTCTCTGAGCCTCAGTTCCCTCATCTGGAAAATGGGGACTAAGACTGTGAGCCCCACATGGGACAACCTCTATATAACATCTATATATGTTGCCAACTTGTACTTCCCAAGCGCTTAGTACAGTGCTCTGCACACACTAAGCGCTCAATAAATATGATTGAATGAATGAACCTGATCACCTTGTATCCCCCCAGCTCTTAGAATAGTGCTTTGCACATAGTAAGTGCTTAACAAATGCCATTATTATTATTATTATTATTATTATTATCAATACTTAGTACAATGCCTGACACAAAGGAAGCACTTAAATACCATTTTATAAACTACTTCACTCTGCTGCCTGGATCCATTTTTCTGCAAAACCATTTAATCCACATTTCCCCAGGCCTCAGGAGCCTCCAGGAGTTTGCTCGTCTACCTCTGCATCAAACAGAAACTCCTTCCCCTTGGCTTTAAAGTCCTCAATCCCGTCGCCGCCTCCTACCCTACCTCGCTTATCTCCTAGTCCAACTCAGCCCACACACTTCACCCCTCTTATGCCAACCTATTCACTGCACCTCGATCTCATCTAATAATAACAATAATAATAATGGTATTTATGGAATAATAATGGTATCTACCTCACCCCTGACTTCTCACCCCTGTCCTTCCTCTGGTCTGGAACACCCTCCTTTCCTCATATCCGATAGACAGTGACTCTCCCCATCTTTAAAGCCTTATTCAAAGCACATCTCCTCCAAGATACTTTCCCCGACTGAACTCTCATTTCCCCTACCCCAACTTCCCTTCCCTGTCCCCCTGGCACTTGAATTTGCATCCTCAACTCACCCATCCTTCCACTTTATTTGCATGTCAACTATCTATTTAATAATGATGTTTTTTGTTAAGTGCTTACTCCGTGTCAAGCACTGTTCTAAGAGTTGGGGTAATAATAATAATAATAATGGTGGCATTTGTTAAGCACTTACCATGTGCAAAGCACTGTTCTAAGCTCTGGGAGGGATCCATTCATTCATTCATTCAATTGTATTTATTGAGCGCTTGCTGTGTGCAGAGCACTGTACTAAACACTTGGGAAGTACAAGCTGGCAACGTATAGAGATGGTCCCTACCCAACAGTGGGCTCAGTCTAGAAGGGGGAGACAGAGAACAAAAGAAAACATAGTAACAAAATAAAATAAGAAATAAAATAAAATAATCAGGTTGTCCCACTTGGGGCTCACAGACTTAATCCCCATTTTACAGATGAGGTAGCTGAGGCACAGAGAAATTAAGTGACTTGCCCAAGGTCACACAGCTAAGTGGCGGAGCCAGAATTCAAACCCATGACTTCTGACTCCGAAGCCCACGCTCTTTCTACTGAGCCACGCTGCTTCAGATTGTCCCACATAGGGCTCACAGTCTTAATTTTAATGTCTGTCTCCATCATTAGACTGTGAACACTTTGTGGGCAGGGAATGTCACTATTTATTGCAGTATTGTTCTCTCCCATGTGCTTAGTACAGTGCACATGGTAAGTACTCAATAAATACGGTTGAATGAATGAATAAATACTCTCCCAAGCACGTAGTGCAGCAGTAGCAAGCTCAGCAGCGTGGCTCAATGGAAAGAGCATGGGATTGGGAGTCAGAGGTCATGGGTTCAAATCCCACTCCACCGATTGTCAGCTGTGTGACTTTGGGCAAGTCACTTCACTTCTCTGGGTTTCAGTTACCTCATCTATAAAACGAGGATCAAGACTGTGAGCCCCACGTGGGACAACCTGATCATATTGTATCCTTCCCAGCGCTTAGAACAGTACTTTGCACACAGTAAGTGCTTTACAAATGCCATCATTATTATTATTATTATTATTATTATTATTATTATTATTATTATGGCATTATGGTGTAGTAGATAGAGCCTGGGCTCGGGAGTCAGAAGGTCATGTGATCAAATCCCAGCTCCGCCACTTGTCAGCTGTGTGACTTTGGGCAAGTCACTTCACTTCTCTGGGCCTCAGTTACCTCATATGCAAAATGGGGATGAAGACTGTGATCCCCAAATAGGACAAGCATTGTGCCCAACCTGATCTGCCTGGCACATAGAAAGCACTTAACAAATACCACAATCATTCTTATTATTGCTCTGCACAAGGTAAGCACTCAGTAAATGTGATTGACTGAATATAGGTAACGTGAAAAATTCACCACTTTCTAAAATGTTGTACTTATTTATCAATTATGGATTTTATTAAGTGCTTATTAAGGGGCCACGTGCATGGCGTTGGGACAGATGTCATAGTAAGCGCTTAGACTGTGAGCCCACTGTTGGGTAGGGACTGTCTCTATATGTTGCCAACTTGTACTTCCCAAGCGCTTAGTACAGTGCTCTGCACACAGTAAGCGCTCAATAAATACGATTGATTGATTGATTAGATGTAAAATAATCGGACCAAGATTCAGTCCATGCTCCGCAAAAAGCTCAGAATCTAGGGGCAGGGACAGAGGGATGCCACCCCATTTTGCATATGAAGAAACAGTTGCTCAGAGAGGCTAAGCAAATTGCCCAAGGTCACACAGCAGTATTGACGGCGAGTTGAGATTAGAACTCGGCTTCCCAACTCCATGCTCTTTCCACTGGGTTATGTTGTCTCATTGACTAAACCAACAGAGCTTTTCAAGTGTTTAAAGAATCAGTTGGGAAGAAAGACCATCCTAAATTAATTATTTAATAATAATAATAACAACAATAATAATGACTTTTTTTAAGCACTTACTATATGCCAAGCACTGTTCTAAGTGCTGGGGAGATACAAGGTAATCAGATTGTCCCATGTGGGGCTCACAGTCCTAATCCCCATTTTACAGATGAGGTAACTGAGGCACAGAGAAGTGAAACATCTTGCCCAAAGTCATGCAGCTGACAAATGATAGAGCTGGGATTAGAACCCACGACCTCTGACTCACAAGCCTATTCTCTTTATGGGACTTGTTAAGATCTTACTACGTGCGAAGCACTGTTCTACATGCTGGGGAAGTTATAAATTAATCAGGTTGGACATAGTCCCTGTCCCACATGGGACTCACACTCTTAATCCCCATTTTACAGATGAGATCAATGAGGCCCAGAGAAGTTAAATGATTTGCCCCAAGGTTACACAGCAGACAGTAGTGGAGATGACCCGCATTTAAATGCCCTTGACACAGACTGAATTATAGGCGACAACCTAAATCCTGTTTTGGGTTTTGGTTAATATTATATTGTGAATTTTTCTACTATTATTAATAATAATAATTGTGGTATTTCTTAAATGCCTTTTACATATCAAGCACAACACTAAAAGCCGAAGAAGTGCAAGATGATCAGGCCCCACATGAGGCTGACAGTCAAAGTAGGAGGGAGAACAGGCATTGAATCCCCATTTTTCAGATAAGGGAACTGTGACACAGAGAAGTGAAGTGACCTGCCTAAGATCACACAGCAGGGAAGGGGCCGAGTCGCGATTAGAACCCAGGTCTTCCCACACCCATACCCCGGATCTTTTCACAAAGATACACTGCTTTTTACGCACCTTTCAATTGAAAGGGGGCTCTTTCATTCGAAACAGTAACTGCTTAGAACAGTGCTTGGCACATAATGATAACAATAATATTAATGGCATTTGTTAAGTGCTTACTATGTGCCAAGCACTGTTCTAAGCACTGAGGGGGGGAATACAAGGTAATCAGTTTGTCCCACATGGGGCTCACAGCCCTAATCTCCACTTTCAAAATGAGGTAACTGAGGCACAGAGAAGTGAAGTGACTTGCCCAAAGTCACACCGCTGACGAGTGGTGGAGCCAGGATTAGAACCCATGACCTCTGACTCCGAAGCCCATGCTCTTTCCACAGAGCCAAATAATTAACAAAAGCCATCATTATCATTTGTATTCTCCCACGGGCTCCGTCAGTATCGATGATTAATTGATTGATTGATCGATTGGCTGACTGAAATAAAAATAGCTGTCAGGCCCCTTGACTTAAGTGAAGATCTGTTTTGGAGACGTGAAGCGGCGTGTCCGCGTTTGTATATATGTTTGTACATATTTTTTTACTCTATTTATTCAATTTATTTGTACATATCTATTCTATTCATTTTATTTTGTTAGTATGTTTGGTTTTGTTCTCTGTCTCCCCCTTTTAGACTGTGAGCCCACTGTTGGGTAGGGACTGTCTCTATATGTTGCCAATTTGTACTTCCCAAGCGCTTAGTACAGTGCTCTGCACATAGTAAGCGCTCAATAAATACGATTGATGATGATGATGATGATGATGATGACCATCAACGGGCTGGGAACAGAGTGTACTCTGTTTTGAAACCTGTGTGTCCCGTGGACGCTTACCCTAAATTCTTCATTTTATCTCTGGTTGGGACCTTTTAGAAACTGCAGGCTCTTCGATTCCAGAAACACCACTTTCTCGTTTTCCAAATGGAGTCAAGCCTTCCCTCCCCTCTGCCCCCCACCAGCTATTTGGGAGACAGTGTGGCGTAAAAGGATTCATTCATTCACTCATTCAATAGCATTTATTGAGCGCTTATTGTGTGCAGAGCACTGTACTAAGCGCTTGGGAAGTACAAGTTGGCAACATATAGAGACGGTCCCTACCCAACAGTGGGCTCACAGTCTAGAAGAATGACTAGAAAAGGACTAAACTAGAAAGGATTAGAAAAGTCTAGAAAAGGATGACTAATGGTTCTGTTTATCGGTCCGAAATCTGGGCCCAGGCCTGCTGCTGGCCTCTCTGACACCTAGTTACTCGACTTCTGTCAGATTCTGTTTCCTTTGCTGTGTACTGGGGATCAGACAATCTGTAAGGCTAAAAATGAGATCAATATTGATCTAAAAATGAGATCAATAATGAGATTCCCCCACTTGAGTGCCTTGTTGAAGGCCTATCTCCCCCAAGAAGCCTTCCCTGACTAACCCTTCTTCTTCTCTTCTCCCACTTCCTTCTGCGTCGCTCTTACTTGCTCTTTCATTCATCCTCTCTCCCATCCCGGCAGCAAATATACGTATATAATTGTCATTTATCAATTTATTTATTTATATATTTAGATTAATGCCAGCCTCCTGCTCTAGACTGTGAGCTCGCTGTGGGCAGGGATGCGACTGTTTGTTGTAATATCATACTCTCCCAAGTGCTTAGTCAAGTGCTTTGCACACAGTAAGCCCTCAATTAATATGATTGAATGAATGAATGAATGAATGAATGAATGAATGAATGAAAACATGGAGGAAACCTTTGGGAATGAAATCAATCAATCGTATTTATTGAGCGCTTACTGTGTGCAGAGCACTGTACTAAGTGCTTGGGAAGTACAAGTTGTCAACACATAGAGACAGTCCCTACCCAACAGTGGGCTCGCAGTCTAGAAAATGGAATACAAAATCAAGGTGATGCTTTTATAATGATAATAATAATATAATTACTATTATATATTATATTATATGATATGATATGATATGATATTATATTATATTATATTATATTATATTATATTATATTATGTTATCATCATCATCAATTGTATTTATTGAGTGCTTACTATGTGCAGAGTACTGTACTAAGTGCTTGGGAAGTACAAATTGGCAACATATAGAGACAGTCCCTACCCAACAGTGGGCTCACAGTCTAAAAGGGGGAGACAGAGAACAAAACCAAACATACTAACAAAATAAAATAAATAGAATAGATATGTACAAGTAAAATAAATGAAGAAATAAATAAATAGAGTAATAAATATGTACAACCATATATACATATATACAGGTGCTGTGGGGAAGGGAAGGAGGTAAGATGGGGGGGGATGGAGAGGGGGACGAGGGGGAGAGGAAGGAAGGGACTCAGTCTGGGAAAGCCATCCTGTAGGCATCGAATGCACGATGAAACCCCCTAGTCTCCCCCTAAATTAGAACATCGGCTTTCTACAGTACTTAACGTTTTAAGGAGTCAGTTACAGAGTCTTGTCTTTAGCACTAACACAAATAAATTACCGGAGGGGGCAGGGGGACTTTTGCACTGGGCCCTAAGGGTATGTGAATATCTGAACACAAGCCAAGAATTTAAAAAAAGAAAAGAACAGCAACAAAAATAACCCCAAATGAACCACAACGACAATAACGAAAAAAAACCTTCGACACCATCTCAGAAGCCAAGTTGTGAATTATGCCTACGGTGGGCCTGGAGCTAAGGCAAATAAATGCAGAGCAATCATCGAATTTGTGGTAGTTTTTGGAGGGACGGGACAATACCAAAACTAAAAATGTTATATTATGTTCTATTATATCATATTATTATATTATATTATATATTATATTATATATTATATTATATTATATTATATTGTATTATATTATATTATGTTATGCTATTATAATATAGTATAGCATATGCTATAATATACTATAATATACAATACATATACTATATACTATATATATACTATAATATATTATATATATACTATATGTATACTATAATATATATACTACATATATACTATGATATATATACTATAATAGAATATTCATTACATTTTATAAATATAAATATATAATATAATATATAATTATAATAATATATCATTACTTGATATCTGTTAAGTGCTCACAGTGTGCTTGTCAGTCAGTTGATCACATTTATTGAGCACTTCCTGTCTGCAGAACAATGTACTAAGCACTTCGGAGGGGACAATTCAAAAATGAACTGACACATTTGCCGCCCACCTGGAGCTCACAGTCTAGAAGCACTGGGGTAAATACCAACCTATCACGTTTGACACAGTCCATGTCGAAAGTTGGGCTCACACTTTTAATCTCCATTTTACTGATGAGATAACCAAGGCACAGAAAAGTTAAGAGACTTGCCCAAGGTCACACAGCAGATACATTGTGGAGTTGGGGATTAGAACCCCAGTCCTAGACCCTTGTTCCAATCCACTAAACCACACTGCTTCTCCATTTCTATTATCATTAGTTGTATTATTAAGGAAGCAGCATGGCTAGGTGGAAAGAGCCTGGGCTTTGGAGTCAGAGGTCATGGGTTCAAATCCCGGCTCCTCCAATTGTCAGCTGTGTGACCTTGGGCAAGTCACTTAACTTCTCTGTGCCTGTTAACTCATCTGTAAAATGGGCATTAAAACTGTGAGCCCCCCGTGGGACAACCTGATCGCTTTGTAACCTCCCCAGCGCTTAGAACAGTGCTTTGCTCATAGTAAGTGCTTTAAAAATGCTATTATTATTATCATTATTATTATCATTATCATTATGATTTCACTGAGCCTGGTGTGTCTGCCGATTAAGATAAGTGTTGGGGATCTGGAATGATGGTTGGTGCTCAGGATTTTTCTTACTGCACACACTCCACTCTACTCCGCCACATCCTAACGGGAATGGTGGGAATTCAAACTAGCATCATTTTTGTTTAATTCCCAACAGGAGCTATTCAATCAATCAATCAATCAATCAATCAATCAATCCATAGTATTTCCTGAGCACCTCCAGAGCACAGAACACCGTACTAAGTACTGGGTAGAATACAATAGAATTAGACAAGATCCCTGGACTGAAGGATGTTAGAATCTAGATGAGTAAGGCAGACGCAAAATTATAAACTGCAAGAAGAAGATAGAAAAAGGGATATGCATATGAGCTAGTGATTTAAGCGATGAAGTGACCAAGTGCTACCAGAAAGTCAATTAATCAATCACTGGTGTTGATTTTAATAATGGTATTTGTTAAGCGCTTTCTACACTGTTCTAAGTGCTGGGATAGATACAAGGTGATCAGGTTGTCCCATGTGGGGCTCACAGTCTTAATCCCCATTTTACAGATGAGGTCACTGAAGTACAGAGAAGTTAGAATTGATTGAGTGCTTAATGAGTGCAGAGCATTGTTCTAAAAGTGCTCGGGAGAGCATAAAAAATGGGAGTTGGAAGACAAGAGAAGCAGTATGGTGTGGTGGAAAGAGCTCGGTGCTGGGAGTCAGAGGTGGTGGATTTTAGATCCAGCTCTGCCACTTGTCTGCTGTGTGACCTTGGGCCAGTCACTTCACTTCTCTGGGCTTCAGTTACCTCATCTGTAAAATGGAGATGGAGACTGTGAGCCCCATGTGGGACAGGGACTGGATCCCACCTGATTTGCTTGTCTCCACCCCAGTGCTTAATATAGTGCCTGGAACCCAGTAAATGCTTAAAAATACCACAACTATTATGATTATTAAGTTCCCTGCCAACAGCAGGCTTAAGGTCTAGAGGAAGGGACTGAAATTAACTTTGCACCTCCTCCTCTCCCCTCCCAGTCCGATGAACATAATTCTAGATTCTGTTGCCTCCCAGAAGCAGTGTGAGAAGCAGTATGGCCTAATGGAAAGGGCCCGGGTTCGAATCCCATCTCCGCCACTTACTGTGGGGCCTTAGGCAAGTCATTTGACTTCTCTGTGCCGCGGTTCGCTCATCTGTAAAAATGTTGAAGTGCTAGTTAGTGGGGGGAATGGATGAGGAGGATAATGAAATAGTTACCAGGGAAGGCTTCCTGGAGGAGGAGGAGGAGGAGGAGGTGGATTTATTAGTAGGTCTTTGAAAATGGAGAGAGTGGCAGGCTTCCAAGCATGAAGAGGACGGGAGGAGGTGAGTAAGGGCTCGACGGTCAGAGAGATGACGCGCAGTGAGTGGGTTAGTTGGAGAAGAACGATGCTTGAAAGCTATTAGCGTTGCACGAAACTTATTTCTAATCAATGCTCAAGAGTCATTTAGCCTCGTTCGGTAGAGCCGCAGACAAATATAATGCGCTGTTTGAAGCTGATTGTTGTAGCTACGCCATAAAGCTTCATTATACAGAGGAACAGCAAGAAAATGGGCTATTAATAATAATTATTGCAAATGTCTCCAATTTCAGATTGTAAAATTTAATAGACTATCACTATTAAAACATGTGCTCACTGCAATTACAATGGAATGGACCTTTGTTTGATTTTTTTTTTCCTTTCTTTCTGTCTCTCAAACCCTTCCTCCCCTTTCCTCTGATGGGACACTCCTAACCCTAAATAATGATAATAATTAATGATATGCATTTCACATCGATCCCAGCACTTAACAGAGTGCTTGGCACGTAGTAAGTGCTTAACAAATACCACGGTCGTTATTATTTTTATTACTATTATCATCATTATCATTATCCAAAGAACGGTACAATCTGTCCTCAACATAGTGTCTATAAAAGAGGAAGAGCAGGTTCTGAATCCCCATTTTAAGGAAGAAGAAAGTAAGGCCCAGAGTAGTTAAAGAACTTGCCCAAGGTCGTTCGGCATCAAGTGGTAAAGCTGGGATTGAGAAACGGCCCAGCTCAGTGGACAGAGCACAGGCCTAGGAGTGAGAAGGACCTGGGTTCCAATCCCGCTCCACCGCTTCTCTGCTGTGTGATCTTGGTCAAGTTGCTTCACTTCTCTGAGCCTCAGTTCCCTCATTTGTAAAATGGGGATTAAGATTGTACGCCCTTTGTGGGACAGCCGTACTTAGTTCTCGCCTCCTCCAAGAGGCCTTCCCAGACTGAGCCCCCTTTTTCCTCTCCCCCTCCCCAGAGCACCTGTATATATGTTTGTACAGACTTATTACTCTATTTATTTTACTTGTACATATTTACTATTCTATTTATTTTGTTAATGATGTGCATCTACCTTTATTTCTATTTATTCTGACGACTTGACACCTGTCCACATGTTTTGTTTTGTTGTCTGTCTCTCCCTTCTAGACGGTGAGCCCGTTGTTGGGTAGGGACCATCTCTGTATGTTGCCAAATTGTACTTTCCAAGTGCTTAGTGCAGTGCTCAGCACACAGGAAGCGTTCAATAAATACTATTGAATGAATCAATATGATGATGACTGACACCTGTCTACATGTTTTGTTTTGTTGCTGTCTCCCCCTTCTAGACTGTGAGCCCGTTGTTGGGTAGGGACCATCTCTATATGTTGCCGACAAGCGCTTAGTACAGTGCTCTACACACAGTAAGTGCTCAATAAATACAACTGAATGAATAATCCTTGTCCCATAGAGGGCACACGGTCTTTGCCCCATTTTACAGATGAGCTAACAGAGGCACAGAGAAGTGAAATGACCTGCCCAAGATCACATAGCAGACAAGTGGAGGAGTCACGATTAGAACCCATGACCTTCTGACATCCTGTTGCGGGCTGTAGCCACTACTCATTGACTGTCCGACTGGCTGACTCAGTAGGGAGGGATCTTTTCCACCATCTATCAGTCATCCCAACTTGTACTTCCCAAGCACTTAGTACAGTGCTCTGCACACAGTAAGTGCTCAATAAATACGATTGAATGAATGAATGAATCAGTCGGTAGCATTATTGAGCACCAACAGCATTCAGAATGTGTTGCTCTGCACTGAGAAGAGCAAAGTAGATTTTCAATCAATCAACCAATCAATCAGTCAATCAGTGGAATTCATTCACTTGTATTTATTGAGTACTTACCGTGTGCAGAACACTGTACTAAGCGCTTGAACATTTACTCTGTGCAGACTATTTATCTCCTGTCTAGACTGTAAGCTCGTTGTGAGCAGGGAACATAGCCAGTCAATCATATTCATTGAGCACTTACTGTGTGCGGAGCACTGTACTATGAAGTTGGGAGAGTAATGTATGACTATAATAATAATAATAATAATAGCATTTATTAAACATTTACTATGTGCAAAGCACTGTTCTAAGTACTGGGGAGGTTACAAGGTTATCAGGGTGTTCCACAGGGGCCTCACAGTCTTAACCCCCATTTTACAGATGAGGTAACTGAGGCCCAGAGAAGTGAAGTGAGTTGCCCAAAGTCACACAGCTGACAATTGGCAGAGCCGAATTTGAACCCATGACCTTTGACTCCAAAGCCCAGGCTCTTTCCAATGAGCCATGCTGCTTCTCTATATAAAGCACACAAATAGCACATATTGACTATACAGCACACATTCCCAACCCAAACAAGTTTACAGTCTAATTCTATTGTGTTGTACCCTCCCAAACACTTAGTATGGTGCTCTGCACATAGTAAGAGCACAATAAATATCATTGATTGATGGATTGATTGCAGAGCACTGTACTAAGCGCTGGGGAAGAGTACAGTACAACGGAGTTGGTAGACACATTTTCTGCCCACAATCCCTTATAGTCTACAAAGGGAGACAGAAACTACTACAATTTGCAGCTAGGAGGGTGGAGGACAAGTGGATGTTTTTTAAAAGTTGGAAGTTTCAAATTTTTAAAATAATTGGCATCTTTCTCGATTCCTCCCTATTGTAGCATACGACTGATAAATGTCCTCAGAATCCCTAATATCTAAATTACAATTATTATGCAGAGGACTACAACAGACAGTTATATGGATTGTTAAATGACTTGGCCTTTTTTGGCAAATGGTAATCATTTTCCTTTATTAGCTGAAGGATTTCATAATTTAAGGAAGATGAGAAACCCATAAGTCACACTTTCAAATAAGGAACATGGATATTGCAAACATTAAATTCCCCCATAAAAATGTTAAGGCGTCATTAAACCAGGCTCAGATTAATACAATTCCGTCAAGTGTAGATAGATTTCCCCAGTAATAGGCTGAAACAATACCTAGTGAGCTAAGATCTATAAGATTTTACTGCTGCCAATTTATAAACCTGTAAAACTGACAGGTATCTCTCAAAGCGTTTTTATTAGTGCCCGCCTCAGAGGAAATCAAGGCAGGGGTGGTTTTTTATCTTTTTTTGGTGGAAATAACTTTTCCTGCTTCCCTGAACCGTCCCTAGGCTGGTTGAAATGCGACTGACAGGCTTACAGAGGCAATGCCCAGCCGGGATCATGGGTTCTAATCCTGGCTCCTTCACTTGTCTGCTGTGTGACCTTTCGCAAGTCACTTTACTTCTCTGGGCCTCAGTTTTCTCATCTGTAAAATGGAGATGAAGACTGCGAGCCCCACGTGGGACAGGGACCGTGTCCAAACCGATTTGTTTGTATCCACCTCAGTGCTCAGTACAGTGCCCGGCACATAGTAAGCGCTTAACAAATACCACGATGATTATTATCTGAACCGTCGCTAAGCTGGTTGAAATGTGACCAACAGACTTTCTCTTACAGAGAAGAGTAAGAACTCTGGTTCTGGTGTTAATGGGCCTTTTCATTTGGAATTGGAATAATAATAGTAACAATAATGATGATGGCATTTATTAAGTGCTTACTATGTGCAAAGCACTGTTCTAAGCGTGGGGGAGATTACAAGGTGATCAATTTGTCCCACCGGAGGCTCACAGTCTTCATCCCCATTTTACAGATGAGGGAACTGAGGCATAGAGAAGTTAAGTCAATCAATCAATCAACCGTATTTATTGAGCGCTTACTGTGTGCAGAGCACTGTACTAAGTGCTTGGGAAGTACAAGTTGGCAACATATAGAGACAGCCCCTACCCAACAGTGGGCTCACAGTCTAAAAGGGGGAGACAGAGAACAAAACCAAACATACTAACAAAATAAAGTAAATAGAAAGATATGTACAAGTAAAATAGAGTAATAAATATGTACAAATATACATACATATATACAGGTGCTGTGGGGAAGGGAAGGAGGTAAGATGGGGGGATGGAGAGGGGGACGAGGGGGAGAGGAAGGAAGGGGCTCAGTCTGGGAAGGCCTCCTGGAGGAGGTGAGCCCTCAGTAGGGCTTTGAAAGAAGGAAGAGAGCTACCTAGAGAAGTTAAGTGACTTGCCCAAAGTCACACAGCTGACAATTGTCATAGGCAGGATTTGAACCCATGTCCTCTTACTCCGAAGCCCGGGCTCTTTTCACTGAGCCATGCTGGTTCTCCGGAATGAGCCGTGTACATCCTCTCCGTAGCACAGACTGTCAAAATTATAATTACAATGATGATGATGATGGTATTTGTTAAGTGCTTACTATGTGCCAGGCACTGTTCTAAGCACTGGGGTAGATACAAGGTCATCAAGTTGTTCCACGTGGGGCTCACAGTCCTAATCCCCACTTTACAGATGAGGTAACCGAGGCACAGAGAAGTGAAGTGTCTTGCCCAAAGTCATACAGCTGACAAGTGATGGAGCCGGGATTAGAACCCACGACCTCTGACTCCCAAGCCTGTTCTCTTTATGGGACTTGTTAAGATCTTACTGTGTGCCAAGTGTGCAGGCACTGAGAAGTTAAGTGACTTGTCCAAAGTCACACAGCACACAAGTGGCAGAGAAGCAGTGTGGCTCAGTGGAAAGGGCCTGGGCTTTGGAGTGGCCTCTAGCTACTATGCCATGCTGCTTCTCAACTGTACTATTGTTTGAATTCCCCCCACTTCCAAAGATCCACTCTGCATGGGAAGGGAATGTGTCTGTTTGTGAATCTCAACTTTCCAAGGGCCCTGGGGGAGACGTCACTGCACTCTGCGGCTGTTTAATAAATGCAACTGTTTCTTCTACTACTCCTACTGCTACTAGAGAAGTAGCGTGGCTCAGTGGAAAGAGCCCGGGCTTTGGAGTCAGAGGTCGTGGGTTCGAATCCCGCTCCACCACATGTCTGCTGTGTGACCTTGGGCAAGTCACTTAACTTCTCTGAGCCTCAGTTATCTCATCTGTAAAATGGGGATTAAGACTGTGAGCCCCACGTGGGACAACTTGATCACCTTGTATCCCCCCCCAGCGCTTAGAACTGTGCTCTGCACATAGTAAGCGCTTAACAAATGCCATTATTATTATTATTACTAGAGAAAATTGTGGCTTAGTGGAAAGAGCCTGGGCTTGGGAGTAAGAGGACATGAGTTCTAATCCTGGCTCCGCCGCTTGTCTGCTGTGTGACCTTGGGCAAGTCTTTCCACTTCTCTGGACCTCAATTCCCTCATCTGTAAAATGGGGATTAAGACTGTGAGCCCCACGTGAGACACCCTGATTACCTTGTATCTACCCCAGCGCTTAGTACAGTGCCTGACACAGAGTAAGTGCTTAACAAATATTACAATTATTATTACTATTATTATTATTTTGAGCATAGGCCAGGGAGACAGAAGACCTAGATTCTAATCCTGACTCTGCCACTTTTTTCACGATAATTATTAAGCACTTTTGATGTGTTAAACACTTTTCTGAGCCCAAGGGTAGGTACAAAGTTAAATTCACCAAGTTAGTGGAATACGTTAAGGCATTTTAGACCTTATATAGTCAGCGTATGTGGGAATGAAACTGGAATTTCATCCAGAGAAATAGATCCACTGGGCAAGCTTTTCTTTGTTCAAACTCCAAAAAAAAAAGTCAGTCAGTCTAGAAGAAATGGATGAGGGAGTCAATAGTGTTTATTGAGAGTAATTTACAAAGAGCAGAAGCAAGAGGATGCCTGATCTTGAGGTCTGCAGAAGAAAAAATATGGCAGCTTGAAATAGAATAAATAAGTGAATATATGATCGCATGTACATTATATACAAAAGTGCAGAATTTATCAATGCAAAACTACAAGGAGAGGCAGCTGGATTGTTATGACTGGAAGCGTTGGGAGTTGATCCGGGAAGGCTTCTTGGAGGAGGTGGAATTTCAAGAGTTCGTTGAAGATGGGGAGAGTTGCAGTCTGGCAGATATGGGTGAACATTCCAACCAGCCTCTACATCCCCCCAAAATGCAACTCTATTTCCCTTCTCCAGGACAGATGGTGCAGGGCCAGCCTGCAGGGTGGAGCATGGAGGAAGAAGTGGCCTTAATACTAATGATAACGACAATAATTATGGTATTTGTTAAGCGCTTACTATGTGCCTAGGCAATGTTCTAAGCGCTGGGGTAGATACAAGGTAACCAGGTTGTCCGACGTGGGGCTCACAGTCTTTATCCCCATTTGACAGATGAGGTAACTGAGGCCCAGATAAATTTAGTGGCTTGCCCAAGAGGTTACACAGCAGACAAGTGGAGAAGCCGGGATTAGAACCCATGACCTCTGATATATCTCTGATACTCTCAGCTTTAAGACTCTCCATCCCCTCGCCCCATCCTACCTCATGTCCCTTCTCTCCTTCTCCAGCCCAGCCCGCACCCTCCACTCCTCTGCTGCCGCTCACCTCCTCACTCTACCTCGTTCTCGCCTGTCCCGCCGTCGACCCCCAGCCCACGTTGTCCCCCTGGCCCAGAATGCCCTCCCTCCACACATCCTCCAAGTTAGCTCTCTTCCTCCCTTCAAAGCCCTACTGAGAGCTCACCTCCCCCAGGAGGCCTTCCCAGACTGAGCCCCCTTTTTCGTCTCCTCCTCCCCATCCTCCTCACCCTACCTCCTTCCCCTCCCCACAGCACCTGTATATATGTTTGTACAGATTTATTACTCTATTTATTTTACGTGTACATATTTACTATTCTATTTATTTTGTTAATGATGTGCATCTAGCTTTACTTCTATTTATTCTGGTGACTTGGCACCTGTCCACATGTTTTGTTTTGTTGTCTGTCTCCCCCTTCTAGACTGTGAGCCCATTGTTGGTTAGGGACTGTCTCTGTATGTTGCCATCTTGTACTTTCCAAGCGATTAGTACAGTGCTCTGCACACAGTAAGTGCTCAATAAATGCAATTGAATGAATGAATTAATGAATACCCACACTCTTGCCACTAGGCCAGCCTGAGAGGATGGTAACTATGGTACCCGACAAGCCCGTTTACCCTGTTCCTCGATCTCTACTATCTCGCCGCCAATCTCTCACCCATGTCCTGCCTCTGTCCTGGAATGCCCTCCCTCCTCAAATCCCACAGACAATGACTCTCCCTTCCTTCAAAGCCTCATTGAAAGCCCATCTCCTCCAAGAGGCCTTCCCTGATTAAGCCTCCCTTTCCTCTTCTCCCATTCCGTTCTGCGTTACCTTGATTTGCTCCCTTTATTCATTCCCCCTCCCAGCCCCACACCACTCATTTCCACAAATGTCACTTATTTATTTATTTCTATTAGTATCTGTCTACCCCTCCAGACTGTAAGCTCATTGCGGGCAGGGAATGTGTTTGTTTGAATGTGTTTACAAGCCTGGAAACTTGGTGTCATCCTCGGCTCCGCTCTCTCGTTCACCCCACACATCCAGTCCGTCACCAAAACCTGCCGGTCTCACCTCTGCAACATCGCCAAGATCTGCCCTTTCCTCTCCATCCAAACTGCTACCTTGCTGGTTCAATCTCTCATCCTGTCCCGACTGGATTACTGCATCAGCCTCCTCTTTGATCTCCCACCCTCTGTCTCTCCCCACTTCAGTCTATACTTCACTCTGCTGCCCGGATTATCTCTGTGCAGACATGCTCTGGGCATGTCATTCCCCTTCTCAAAAATCTCCAGTGGTTGCCTGTCAACCTAAGAATCAAGCAAAAACTCCTCACTCTCTGTTTCAAGACTCTCCATCCCCTCACCCCCTCCTACCTCACCTCCCTTCTCTCCTTCTCCAGCCCAGCCCGCACCCTCTGCTCCTCTGCTGCTAACCTCTTCAGTGTACCTCATTTTCGCCTGTCCCACCATCGACCCCCAGCCCACATCATCCCCCTGGCCTGGAATGCCCTCCCTCCACACATCTGCCAAGCTAGCTCTCTTCCTCCCTTCAAAGCCCTACTGAGACCTCACCTCCTCCAAGAGGTCTTCCGAGACCGAGCCCCCTTTTTCCTCTCTTCCTCCCCATCCCCCCTGCCCTACCTCCTTCCCCTCCCCACAGCACTTGTATATATTATACATATATTGTATAATATATATAATATATATATATATTACTGTATTTATTTTATGTGTACATATTTACTATTCTATTCATTTTGTTAATAATGTGCATATAGCTTTAATTCTATTTGTTCTGATGACTTTGACACCCATCTACATATTTTGTTTTGTTGTCTGTCTCCCCCTTCTAGACTGTGAGCCCGTTGTTGGGTAGGGACCGTCTCTATATGTTGCCAACTTGTACTTCCCAAGCACTTAGTACAGTGCTCTGCACACAGGAAGCACTCAATAAATACGATTGAATGAATGAGTGTTTATTGTTGCATTGTACTCTCCCAAGCGTTTAGTCCAGTGCTCTTCACATAGTAAGTGCTCAATAAATACAACTGAATGAATGAATGAAAGAATTAACCCCTGAATATAATATCAGTCCAGGTATATGTGGGCAGGGATTGTTTCTATTTGTTGCTGAATTGTGCTTCCCAAGTGCTTAATACAGTGCTCTGCATGCAGTAAGTACTAATTAAATTCTATTGAATTTAATAAATTCTATTTGTTAAATAAATTCTAATGAATGACCACCTTAGGAATGTGACAGTGAGAAGCAGCATGTCCTAGTGGATAGCACACAGACCTGGAAGTTGAATGGACTTGGGTTCTAATCCCACTCCTCCCCTCATCTGCTGCGTGACCTTGGGCAAGTAACTTCTCTTCTCTGGGCCTTGGTTCCCTCTCCTCTAAAATGAAGATGAAGACTATGAGAACCACGTGGGAGTGTGTCCAAACTGATTACCTAATACCTACTCCAGCGCTTAGTACCATGCTTGGCACATAGTAAGCACTCAACAAATACCATTAAATACTGCTACCAGGTTAATAGAATCACTCATCCTATCCCGCCTGGATTACTGAATGAGCCTCCTTGCTGACCTCCCAGCCTCCTGCCTCTCCCCACTCCAGTCCAAACTTCACTGCACTGTCCAGATACTTTTGCTACAGAAACATTCAGGAGACATCACCCCGCTCCTCAAAAAACTCCAGCAGTTGCCCAGCCACCTCCGCATCCAACAAAAACGTCTCATCGTTGGCTTTAAAGCAGTCCACCACCTTTCCCCCTCCAACCTCACCTCCTTTCTCTCCTTCTACAGCCCAACCCTCACACCTCACTCCTTTATTGCTAACCTTCTCACTATGCCTCTATCTTGCCTATCTCCCCTCCAACCCCTCACTGTGTAACCTTAGGCAAGTCACTTCACTTCTCCGAGCCTCAGTTCCCTCATCTCTAGGAGGCCTTCCCAGACTGAGCCCCTTCCTTCCTCTCCCCCTCGTCCCCCTCTCCATCCCCCCCATCTTACCTTCTTCCCTTCCCCACAGCACCTGTATATATGTATATATGTTTGTACATATTTATTACTCTATTTACTTATTTATTTTACTTGTACATATCTATCCTATTTATTTTATTTTGTTAGTATGTTTGGTTTTAGTCCCTGTCTCCCCCTTTTAGACTGTGAGCCCACTGTTGGGTAGGGACTGTCTCTATATGTTGCCAATCTGTACTTCCCAAGCGCTTAGTACAGTGCTCTGCACATAGTAAGCGCTCAATAAATACGATTGATTGACTGATCTCTAAAATGAGGTTGAAGACTGTGAGCCATACAAGGGACTGTGTCCAGAGACGATCTTATAACTATCCCTAGTGATCCCCTCTCAGAGTCACATCTGGAGAGTTTTCAGTCCTCTACCAGTCTCAGTTATGGGAGGGAGAATGAAGCAGAGGCCTACCCATTCCATTCCTACTTCGGCCAGTGGTTAGCAAGTGTCAGGCCATCTGCTACAAGCCAAAACTTCCCCATGCTGGGCAGCAGTGTCCTAGGACAGAGTCCAGGGCTAAGACTCACATTTACCACGCGGAAAAAGACAGTGGCAAGCCACTTCCGGATTTTTCCCAAGAAAACTCTGTGAATCCACTACCAGAACAGTTGCAGATGGAGAGCGGGGCGTTCTGGAAGAGATGTGTCCACGGAGTCGCTACGGGTCAGAAACGACTCGACAGCATAGACAATACCCCTAATAATAATATAATAGCAATGGTATTTGTTAAGTGCTTACTACATGCCAGGCTCTGTTCTAAATGCTGGGGTAGATACAAGATAATTAGGTTGGACACATTCCCTGTCCCACATAGGGCTCGCAGTCTTCATCCCCTTTTTACAGGAAATTGAGGCCCAGAGAAGTGACGCAACTTGCCCAAGGCCACAAAGTAGACAGGTGGCAGAGGCGGGATTAGAACGCATGACCTGTTCTTTCCATTAGGCCATGCTGCTTCCCCAGTACGTGCCTGGCTCATAGTGAGCGCTTAAGAAATACCAGAAAAAAAGAAAAAGTCAGGATACGGCGAGACCCTCACTGTAGTCAAAAGCGTCGGGAACGCCATGCCGTCTACACGGACTTCCTCCTCTTCCCGAAGACGTTGTTGATGAGTTTGGCCACGGACTTGGAGCCGCTGGGCCTCCGCTTGTCCCGGCCCTTGCAGGTGGCGAGGACGTCCCTGATGACCCTGGTGAAGAGGAGCTGGACCTCCTGGGCCTGGTCTGCAGTCGACAACTCGCAAAACTGACACCTGGTGTCCAGTGCCAGCTTCCGGCCTTCCTCTCGATCCACCGCCCTGGCGTGGCAAAGGTCCTGCTTGTTGCCCACTAAGTGCACCGTTGTCTCCACAGACCTGAAATCCACAAACACCAGTCATTCGTTCACTCATTCAATCATATTCAGTGAGCGCTTACCATGTGCAGAGCACTGTACTAAGCACTTGGGAAGTACAAGTCGGCAACATGTAGAGACAGTCCCTACCCAACAACGGGCTCACGGTCTAGAAGGGGGAGACAGATGACAAGACAATACAGTAGTTGGGGAAGCAGCATGGCTCAGTGGAAAGAGCCCGGGCTTTGGAGTCAGAGGTCATGGGTTCAAATCCCATCTCCGTCAACTGTCAGCTGTGTGAGTTTGGGCAAGTCACTTCACTTCTCTGGGCCTCAGTTCCCTCATCTGTAAAATGGGGATTAAGACTGTGAGCCCCCCGTGGGACAACCTGATCACTTTTAGACTGTGAGCCCACTGTTGGGTAGGGACTGTCTCTATGTGATGCCAATTTGTACTTCCCAAGCGCTTAGTACAGTGCTCTGCACATAGTAAGCGCTCAATAAATACGATTGATTGATTGATTGAACTCCCCAGCACTTAGAACAGTGCTTTGCACATAGTAAGCGCTTAATAAATGCTATTATTATTATTATTATTATTATTATTATCATTATTATTATTATTATTATGTAGACCATCTTCACCTCAGCCTACCCAGCACCCTCTGGGAGGCTGCAAAGCTTCAGGGAAAGAGCCCGGGACAGTGGGGCCTAGAGGATAAGAGGGATGCAGAAGGATGTGAGTCTTAATTCCACCTCTGCCACTTATAATAAATAACGATAGCATTTATTAAGCGCTTACTATGTGCAAAGCACTGTTCTAAGCACTGGGGAGGTTAAAAGGTGATCAGGTTGTCCCACGGGGGGCTCACAGTCTTTATCCCCATTTTACAGTTGAGGGAACTGAGGCCCAGAGAAGTGAAGTGACTTGCCCAAACTTGCCTGCTGTGTGACCTTGGGCAAGTCACTCTGCTTCTCTGTGCCTCAGTTACCTCATCTGTAGAATGGGGATTAAGACTGTGAGCCCCACGTGGGACAACCTGAGTACCTTGTATCTCCCCCAGGACTTAGAACAGTGCTTGGCACATAGTAAGCCCTTAACAAGTACCATTATTATTAAAGTCTGTCTCACCCTCTGACTGTAAACTCACTGTGGGCAGGGAGAAGCAGCGTGGCTCAGTGGAAAGAGCACGAGCTTTGAAGTTAGAGTTCATGGGTTCAACTCCTGACTCCACCAATTGTCAGCTGTGTGACTTTGGGCAAGTCACTTCACTTCTCTGTGCCTCAGTTACCTCATATGTAAAATGGGGATTAAAACTGTGAGGATTAAAATGGGGATTAAGACTGTGAGCCCCCCGTGGGACAACCTGATCACCTTGTAACCTCCCCGGGGCTTAGAACAGTGTTTTGCACATAGTAAGTGCTTAATAAATGTCATCATTATCATTATTATTATTATTATTATTATTATGTTTCTACCGGCTTTTTCATATTATACTCTCCCAAGCACTTAGTTCAATGCTTTGCCCACAGTAAGCTTTAGATAAATAAGATTGACTGATTGATAGATACAAGGTCATCAGATCAGACACAATCCCTGTCCCATACGAGGTTTCCAGGCTTAGTCGGGGGGAGGCTACACAGTGAATTCCCAATTCCAGATAAGGAAACTTAGGCCAAGAATAATCGTGACTTGCCCCTTTCCTCTGACAGGGAATCATGTCAGCTAAAAGACCAGTAGCCACTGGGAGCCTAAATCAATCAATCAATCAATCAATCATTCGTATTTATTGAGCGCTTACTGTGTGCAGAGCACTGTACTAAGCGCTTGGGAAGTACAAGTTGGCAACATATAGAGACAGTCGCCTGGAAGCTTGAATTCTGCTGCTACTGGGCTCATTGGTGTCTCTTCCCGGGAAGGGAAGCGAGGTGGAGAAATACTAGTAAATAATAATGATAGCATTTGTTAAACGCTTACTGTGTGCTAAGCGCTGTTCTAAGCGCTGGAGTAGATGCAACGTAATCAGGTTGTCCCACGTGGGGCTCGCAGTCTTAATCCCCATTTTATAAATGGGGTACCTGAGGCACAGAGAGGTGAAGTGACTTGCCCGAAGTCACACAGCTGATAAGTGGTAGAGCCGGGATTAGAACCCCGGACTTCTGACTCCCAAGCCCGGGCTCTTTCCACTAAGCCACGAGAAGCAGCACGGCCCGGTGCCTAGAGCACAGGCCTGGGAGTTAGAAGGACCTGGGTTCTAATCCTGACTCCACTGCTTCTCTGTTGTGTGACCTCAGGCAAATCACTATCACTTCACTTCTCTGGCCCTCTGTTCCCTCATTTGGAAAATGGGGATATAATAATAATAATAATGATAGCATTTATTGAGCGCTTACTATGTGCAAAGCACTGTTCTAAGCGCTGGGGAGATTACAAGGTGATCAAGTTATCCCACGGGGGGCTCACAGTCTTAATCCCCATTTTACAGATGAGGTAACTGAGGCACAGAGAAGTGAAGTGACTTGACCAAAGTCACACAGCTGACAATTGGCAGAGCTGGGATTTGAACCCATGATCTCTGACTCCAAAGCCCGGGCTCTTTCCATTGAGCCATGCTGCTTCTAATAAGACTGTGACTCATAAGATTAAGACTGTGAGCCCCACTTCTCTCCTTCTCCATCGCAGCCCGCACCCTCCGCTCCTCTGCCGCTAATTTCCTCACCGTTTAGGCCTCGTTCTCACCTGTCCCGCCATCGACCCCCGGCCCACGTCATCCCCCGGGCCTGGAATGCCCTGCTCCCTCTGCCCATCCGCCAAGCTAGCTCTCGTCCTCCCTTCAAGGCCCTACTGAGAGCTCACCTCCTCCAGGAGGCCTTCCCAGACTGAGCCCCCTCCTTCCTCTCCCCCTCCTTCCCCTCCCCACAGCACCTGTATATATGTTTGTACGTATTTATTACTCTACTTGCACATATTTACTATTCTATTTATTTTATTTTGTTAATATGTTTTGTTTTATTGTCTGTCTCCCCCTTCTAGACTGTGACCCCGCTGTTGGGTAGGGACCATCTCTATATGTTGGCAACTTGTACTTCCAAAGCGCTTAGTACGGAGCTCTGCACACAGTAAGTGCTCAATAAATATGATTGAATGAATGAATGGAGACAGGGACGGAATCCAACGCCATTTGTTTGAATCCAATGCTTAGCACAATACCTGACACACCCAATAAGTGTTGAAAAAATACCACAATTATTATTATTCTCTGTATCTTAGTTGTCTCATCTAAGTGCTTAGTACAGTGCTCTGCACACAGTAAGCGCTCAATAAATATGACTGATGATGATGATCTGGAAAAGGAGGATTAAGACTTTGAGCCCCACCTGGGACAGGTTATGTCAAAGCTGATTAGCTTGTCCTTATCTCAGGGTTTAGTACATTGCCTGGTTCTCAGTAAGCGCTCTACAGATACAATAAAAAAAAAACAACAGCAACAAATAGGCTAGATCCCCTCACCTCCTGCAGTGACCTCCCTGAGAGTCTCGTATCCAGTAGATGAGAGCCTTGGCAAAGGCAAACGAGGATTTATCGCTGATGTCGTACACGACGATGAAACCGTCCGCCCAGAGGAGCTCGTTGGCCAGGGATAACATCCCTCTCTGGAGCTGAAAGGGAAGAAACGGTTCAGAGAACATAGAAGAAGAAGAAGAAGAATATCTGTGGCATTTGTTAAGCGCTTACTATGTACCAGTAGAAAGAGTAGAAAGAGCACGGCTTGGGAGCCAGAAGTTGTGGGTTCTAATCCCGCCCCTTGTCAGCTGTGTGACTTTGAGCAAGCCATTTCACTTCTCTGGGCTTCAGTGACCTCATTCATAAATAGGGATTGAGACTGTGAGCCCCACATGGGACAGGGACTGTGTCCAACCTGATTGCCTTGTATCTACCTCAGCGCTTAGAACAGTGCTTGGCACATAGTAAAGGCTTAACAAACACCCTAATTCTTCTTATTAGTCACTTCTCTGGGCCTCAGTGACCTCACTCGTAAATAGGGATTGAGACTGTGAGCCCCATATGGGACAGGGACTGTGTCCCACCTGATTTGCTTCTATCCACCCCAGCGCTTAGTACAGTGCCCGGCACATAGTCCGCGCTTAACAAATACCACAATTATTACCATTTGGTGAGGGCTTGCTATGTGCAGAGCACCATACTAAGTGGCTGGGAGAGTCAGCGCTTAGAACAGCACTTTGCACATAGTAAGCGCTTAACAAATGCCATCATTATTATTATTATTATTATCCAATAAAGCAGACGAGGAGGTTCCAGGCTGGAGGGGGAGGTGGATTTAGGATACTGACCTGGGATCCGGCATCATAAATCTCCAGACGGAGCTGCTGTCCGTCGTGGCACAAGTTCTTGCTGTACACAGATTCTGGGAAGATAATAATAATAATAATGGCATTTATTTATTAAGTGCTTACTATGAGCAAAGCACTGTTCTAAGCGCTGGGGAGGTTACAAGGTGATCAGTTTGTCCCACAGGGGGCTCACAGTCTTCATCCCCATTTTACAGATGAGGTAACTGAGGCCCAGAGAAGTGAAGTGACCTGCCCAAAGTCAGACAGCTGACAAGTGGCGGAGCAGGATTTGAACCCATGACCTCTGACTCCAAAGCCTGGGCTCTTTCCACTGAGCCACGCTGCTTGAGAAAGAACATCTGTCAAACAGCTCTCTTCCTCCCTTCAAAGCCCTACTTAGAGCTCACCTCCTCCAGGATGCCTTCCCAGACTGAGCCCCTTTTCCTCTGCTCCTCCTCCCCTCCCCTTTGCCCCAACTCCCTCCCTCTGCTCTATCCCCTTCCCCTCCCCACAGCACTTGTGTATTTTTTATTCTATTCATTTTATTAATGATGTATATATATGTATATATATGTATATAATTCTATTTATCTATTTTGATGCTATTGATGCCTCCCCCTGGCCTGGAATGCCCTCCCTCTGCCCATCCTCCAAGCTCGCTCTCTTCCTCCCTTCAAAGCCCTACTGAGAGCTCACCTCCTCCAGGAGGCCTTCCCACACTGAGCCCCCTCCTTCCTCTCCCCCTCCTCGCCTTACCTCCTTCCCCTCCCCACAGCACCTGGATATATGTATATATGTTTGTACAGATTTATTACTCTATTTTATTTGTACATTTTTATTCTATTTATTTTATTTTGTTAATATGTTTTGTTTTGTTCTCTGTCTCCCCCTTCTAGACTGTGAGCCCGCTGTTGGAAAGGGACCGTCTCTGTATGTTGCCAGCTTGTACTTTCCAAGCGCGTAGTCCAGTGCTCTGCACCCAGTAAGCGCTCAATAAATACGATTGAATGAATGAAGAATGAATGTCTACTTGTTTCGTTGTCTGTCTCCCGCTTCTTGACTGTGAGCCCATTGTTGGGTAGGGTCTGTTGCCGAATTGTACTTCCCAAGTGCTTAGTACAGTGCTCTGCACACAGTAAGTGCTCAATAAATACGATTGAATGAACAAATGAACAAAGTAAGCACTTTTAACAAATACCATTATTATTATTATTATTATTACTATTATTATTATTATTATTATTTTCATTACTACTAAGCACTGGGATGGATGCAAACAAACCTGGTTGGACTCGATCCCTGTCCCACGAGGGGCTCACTGTCTCAATACCCATTTTACAGATGAGGTAACTGAGGCCCAGGGAAGTGTGGTTGCTCTCCCTAGGTTGCACAGCAGACATGTGGTGAGCTGGGTTTAAAACCCAGGTCCTTCTGACCCCCAGGCCCAGGATTTATCCAGATTAATTATGGAACTCTCCCAAGCGCTTAGCACAGAGCTCTGCACCCAGTAGCGCCCAGTAAATATCACCGATTGAAGAGAAATGGCCGGATTTAGCCAAAAGAACACACGCCTTGGGGGTAGGGGACCAGGGTTCTAATCCTGCCTCTGCCGCTTATCTGCTGTGTGACCTTGGTCAAGTCACTTCACTTCTCTGAGCCTCAGTGACCTTATCTGTAAAATGGGGATTAAGACTATGAGCCCCGCATGAGTCAACCTGATCCCCTTGTATCCCCCCAGCGCTTAGAACAGTGCTTTGCACATAGTAAGCACTGAACAAATGCCATCATCATTATTGTTATTATTATTCTCTGGGCCTCGACTTCCTCATCTGTAAAATGGGGACTTCAAATCTGTTGTCCCTCCCCTTAATAAGAAGTGCGGAATTTTTTAAGTGCTTACTATGTGTCAGGCACTGTACCAAGCTCTCCCTTAATACCACAAGCCCATGTAGAGCAGAGATGGTGAGATTACTGGGTAACAATAATAATAATAATAATAATGGCATTTGTTACGCATTTACTATGTGCCAAGCACTGTTCTAAGCATTGGGTAGATACAGGGTCATCAGGTTGACCCACGTGGGGCTCACAGGACAAGCAGCGTGGCTCAGTGGAAAGAGCCCGGGCTTTAAAGTCAGAGGTCATGGGTTCAAATCCCGTCTCCGCCAATTGTCAGCTGTGTGACTTTGGGCAAGTCACTTCACTTCTCTGGGCGTCAGTTCCCTCATCTGGAAAATGGGGATTAAGACTGTGAGCCCCCCCGTGGGACAACCTGATCACCTTGTAACCTCCCCAGCGCTTAGAACAGTGCTTTGCACATAGAAAGCACTTAATAAATGCCATTATCGTTATTATTATTAGCGCCTGGCCCAACCCTCGGTACAGCGCTCATCACATAGTGAGCGCAGAACTGATGGAGGGGAGGTGGGAGGTGAGGGGAGAGGGCGTTCTCCGGCGTGGGGGAGGCTTACCGATGCTGGAGGAGTATTCGCCAATGAATCTCCGGGTCAGGAAGCGCACCGTGAGGGCTGCGAAACACAGACAGACGTTCAGACAGTTCTGGTATTTGTTAAGCGCTTCCTAAGTGCCACACACTCTGGATACAAGGAAATCAGGTTGGACTCAGTCCCTGTCCTTCATGGGGCTCACGCTCTCGGTCCCCATTTTACAGATGAGGCAACTGACGCCCAGGAAATAATAATGGCAGGGATTAAGCGCTTTACTATGTGCCATCATCAATCGTATTTATTGAGCGCTTACTATGTGCAGAGCACTGTACTAAGCGCTTGGGAAGTACAAATTGGCAACATATAGAGACAGTCCCTACCCAACAGTGGGCTTACAGTCTAAAAGGGGGAGACAGAGAACAAAACCAAACATACTAACAAAATAAAATCAATAGAATAGATAGACTGTGAGCCCACTGTTGGGTAGGGACTGTCTCTATATGTTGCCAATTTGTACTTCCCAAGCGCTTAGTACAGTGCTCTGCACATAGTAAGCGCTCAATAAATACGATTGATGATGATGATATGTACAAGTAAAATAAATAAATAAATACATAAATAAATAAATAGAGTAATAAATATGTACAAACATATATGCATATATACAGGTGTATATATATATATATATACAGGTGTGTATATATATATATATATATATATATATACAGGTGTGTATATATATATATAGGCACTTTACTAAGTGCTGGGGTGGATACATGAAAATCAGGTTAGACACAGTTCCTGTCCCACGTGGGGCTCACAGTCTCAATCCCCATTTTATAGACGAGGCAACTGAGGCCCAGAGAATAATGCTAATGGCAGGTATTAAGTGCTTACTATGTGCCAGGCACTGTATTAAGCGCTGGGGTGGATACAAGCAAATCGGGTTGGATCCAGGCCCCATCCCATGTGGGGCTCACGGTCTCAATCCCCATTTTACAGATGAGGCCACTAAGACCCAGAAAATAGTAACAATGGTATTTATTAAGCGCTTTCTAAGTGACAGGCACCATACTAATTGCTGGGGTGAATACGAGCAATTTGAGTTGGACACAGTCCCTGTCCCACGTGGGGCTCACAGTCTCCATCCCCATTTTCCAGATGAGAGAACTGAAGCCCAGAGAAGTGAAGTGACTGGCCCGAGGTCACACAGCAGGCGAGTGGCGGGGGCAGAATTAGAACCCAGGTCCTTCTGACGCCCAGCCCTGGGATTTAACTACTAGACCACGCTGCATCTCGGATTTGTGCCCGCTCTTTGAAGACACCTTCAGCTCCTGTCCCTGTGGGTTGGTATTTCATTCATTCATTCATTCATTCATTCAATTGTATTTATGGAGCGCTTACTGTGTGCCGAGCACTGTACTAAGCGCTTGGGAAGTACAAGTTGGCAACATATAGAGATGGTCCCTACCCAACAGTGGGCTCACAGTCTAGAAGGGGGAGGTTTTACCCCTGTGGGGGTCCCTGGGGCGGTGAGAGGTGGGATTAAGGGGGGCAAGAAGGGCGCCTATCCTCCACCTCACCCCTCAACTTCCTCACCAACTGCTGAGCCGGATACTGTGGATGGCATCGCCTGGCACTCAACATTTGTGTCTCTGTTCACGTCCCCTCTAATTAATGACGGCATTTGTTAAGCGCTTACTATGTGTAAAGCACTGTTCTAAGCGCTGGGGAGGTTACAAGGTGATCAGGTTGTCCCACGGGGGGTTCACAGTCTTAATCCCCAGTTTACAGATGAGGGAACTGAGGCCCAGAGAAGTCAAGTGACTTGCCCAAAGTCACACAGCTGAAAATTGGCAGAGTCGGGATTTGAACCCGTGACCTCTGACTCCAAAGCCCGGGCTCTTTCCACTGAGCCACGCTATAATAATCACAATCTTGGCAATCGTTCAGCTCTTCCTATGCATCATGCTCTGTGCTAAGCGCTGGGCTTGATACACTATCAATCAACCGATCGATGGTAATAATAACGGTCAAAATCAAAATGGCATTTGTTAATTCATTCATTCATTCATTCAATCGTATTTATTGAGCGCTTACTGTGTGCAGAGCACTGTACTAAGCGCTAGGGAAGTACAAATTGGCAACATATAGAGACGGTCCCTACCCAACAGCGGGCTCACAGTCTAGAAGGGGGAAGTGAATTAAGCACTTACTATGTTTATGGCCTTGTACTAAGCGCTGGATATAAGCTAAAATAGATTTGGACACATGCCTGTCCCATGTGGGGCTCACAATCTCAATCCCCATTTTCCAGATGAGGGAACTGAGGCCCAGAGAAGGTAAGTGACTTGCCCAAAGTCACACAGCTGACAAGTGGCAGAGTCGGGATTAGAACTCAAAACCTCTGGAACCCAAGCCCGGGCTCTTTTCACTAAGCCATGCTGCTTCCCAGCGCTTAATCCAGTGGCTGGCACATAGTAAGCGCCTAACAAATACCATCATCTTCATCATTATTATTATTATTGATAAAAGCAGAATGGTCTAATAATAATAATAATAATGGCATTTATTAAGCACTTACTATGTGCAAAGCACTGTTCTAAGCGCTGGGGAGGTTACAAGGTGATCAGGTATTCCCACGGGGGGCTCACAGTCTTCATTCCCATTTTACAGATGAGGTAACTCAGGCACAAAGAAGTTAAGTTAGAGAAGCAGTGTAGCTCCGTGGAAAGAGCACAGGCTTTGGAGTCAGGGATCATGGGTTCAAATCCTGGCTCCGCCAATTGTCAGCTGTGTGACTTTGGGCAAGTCACTTAACTTCTCTATGCCTCAGTTACCTCATCTGTAAAATGGGGATGAAGACTGTGAGCCTTATGTGGGACAACCTGATCACCTAGTAACCTCTCCAGCGCTTAGAACAGTGCTTTGCACATCATAAGCACTTAATAAATGCCATTATTATTAAGTGACCTGCCCAAAGTCACACAGCTGAGAAGTGGAGGAACGGGGATTTGAACCCATGACCTCTGACTCCAAAGCCAGGGCTCTTTCCACTGAGCCACACTGCTTCTTTAGTGGCCAGAGCCTGGACCTGGGAGCAAGAAAGACCTGGCTTCTCATCCCGGCTCTGCTCCTTGTCTGCTGCATGACCTTGGGTAAGTCCCTTCACTTCTCTGTGCCTCAGTTCCCTCTTCTGCAGAATAGGAATGGAGACTGCGAGCCCCATGTGGGGCAGGGATTGTGTCCAACCCAATTACCTTAGGTCCATCCCAGCGCTTTGGGAACATAGTAAGCCTTCCCAAATAGCTTAATAGCGGCCGTCCTGGCATTCCAGCATCCTGGCACGCTGCTTAGAGAAGCAGCGCGGCTCAGTGGAAAGAGCCCGGGCTTTGGAGTCAGAGGTCACGGGTTCAAATCCCGGCTCCGCCACTTGTCAGCTGTGTGACTTTGGGCAAGTCGCTTCACTTCTCTGGGCCCCAGTTCCCTCATCTGTAAAATGGGGATGGAGACTGTGAGCCCCCGAAGGGACAGCCTCATCACCTTGTAACCTCCCCAGCGCTTAGAACAGTGCTTTGCACATTGTAATTAATATTATTATTATTATTATTCCCCGGGGCGAGGATCTCTTGGTCGAAGGACTCACCAGTCTTGCCGGCCCCAGGCCATCCCAGGACGGCCAGCTTCACGTGGCTCATCCTGTAGGGAAGATGAGGACTCCTGGGTCCTGCGGCGTTGGCAGTGGTGAGAACGGGTGAAGTTTCTCTCTCTCACCCACACAGATGTACCCAGAAGGACTGATGAGGTCTGAGGAGCAGCGGCGGCTATTTGAGCGGTGCCGGGGCGGGGGCTGTACTGACCTCTCCTCTCAGTCCCTCCCACGGCAACTGGCTGGGCGTTCCCAGGCAGCCAGATGGTCAGGGCTGGGCCTCCCCCCAGCACAGTGTCCCTTCGCCTTCCTCCCCCACGCCTCGTCTCAATCAATCAATCAATCAATCGTATTTATTGAGCGCTTACTATGTGCAGAGCACTGTACTAAGCGCTTGGGAAGTACAAATTGGCAACACATAGAGACAGTCCCTACCCAACAGTGGGCTCACAGTCTAAAAGATCTCGTCTCCTGGGATCAGGGCCTGGGCCTTGACGGTGCAGTTATGATGACGATGATGATAATGGTATTTGTAAATGGCTTAGTGACAAGAGCCCGAGCTTGGGAGTCAGAGGTCGTGGGTTCTGATCCCAGCTCTGCCACTTAATAATAATAATGGCATTTATTAAGTGCTTACTATGTGCAAAGCACTGTTCTAAGCACTGGGGAGGTTACAAGGTGATCAGGTTGTCCCACGGGGGGCTCACAGTCTTAACCCCCGTTTTACAGCTGAGGTAACTGAGGCGCAGAGAAGCTTGCCCAAAGTCACCCAGCTGACAAGTGGCAGAGCCGGGATTTGAACCCATGACCTCTGACTCCAAAGCCCGGGCTCTTTCCACTGAGCCACGCTACTTATCAGCTGTGTGACTTTGGGTAAGTCGTTTCACTTCTCTGGGCCTCAGTGACCTCATCTGGAAAACGGGGATGAAGGCTATGAGCCCCATGTGGGACAACCTGATGACCTTGTATCCCTCCCAGAGCTTAGAACAGTGCTTGGCACATTGTAAGCGCTTAACAAATACCATCATTATCATTACGTGTCGGGTGTTGTACGGAGCGCTGGGGTGGATACGAGCAACTCGGGTCAGACATGGTCCCTGTCCACTGTAGGGCTCACAGTCATTCATTCATTCATTCATGCATGCATTCAATCTATTGAGCGCTTACTGTGTGCAGAGCACTGTACTAAGCGCTTGGAAAGTACAAGTTGGCAACATAAAGAGACGGTCCCTACCCAACAACGGGCTCACAGTCCTGGCTCCATCACTTGTCAGCTGTGTGACTTTGGGCTAGTCACTTCTCTGGGCCTCAGTAACCTCATCTGTAGAATGGGGATGAAGACTGCGAGCCCCCCGTGGGACAACCTGATCATCTTGTTAACATCCCCGGTGCTTAGAACAGTGCTTTGCACATAGTAAGCACTTAATAAATGCTATCATTATTATTATTGCTATTATTATTAGAACGGGGAGACAGACAACAAAACAAACCATGTGGACAGGTGCCAAGTCATCAGAACAAATGGAATTAAAGCTGGACACGCGTCATTAACAAAATAAATAGAATAGTAAATATGTACAAGTAAAATAAATAGAGTAATAAATCTGTACAAACATATATACAGGGGCTGTGGGGAGGGGAAGGAGGTAGGGCAGGGGGATGGGGAGGGGAAGTGGAAAAAGGGGGCTCAGTCTTGATCCCCATTCGACAGATGAGGGAACTGAGGACCAGAGGAGTGAAGTGACTTGTCCAAGGTCACACAGCAGGTGTGTTGTGGAGCAGGATTAGAACCCATGATCTTCTGACTCTCAGGCCCGGGCTCTAGCCGCTAAGCTATGCTGCGGGACAGATGGACCGATGGACTACAGCGTTGGCTTCTTGCCACAGAGCCGCTCTTCATCCATCCAGCAGGGCAATCTTTTGTGCGCTTACTCTGTGCAGAGCGCTCAGTCCATCCATCAAGGCTACTTACTGAGTGCTTACTGCATGCAGAGCCATCAATCAATCCATCCATTGAGAAGCAGCATGGCCTAGTAGCTAGAGCACAGTCCTGGGAGTCAGAAGGTCATGGGTTCTAATCCCAGCTCCGCTACTTGTCCACTGTGCAAACTTGGGCGAGTCACTTCACTTCTCTGTGCCTCAATGATCTCATCTGTAAATGGGGATTGAAACTGTGAGCCCCACATGGGACAGGGCCTGGGTCCAACCTGAGTTGCTTGCAGCCACGCCGGGTTTAGTACAGTACCTGGCACATAGTAAGCCCTTTACAAACACCATAATTATTATTGTTATCCATCAAGGCTATTTACTGAACGCTTACTGGGTATAGAGATGACTTGGCACTTGTCCACATGTTTTGTTTTGTTGTCTGTCTTCCCCTTCTAGACTGTGAGCCCATTTTTGGGTAGGTACCATCTCTATATGTTGCCAACTTGTGCTTCCCAAGCGCTTAGTACAGTGCTCTGCACACAGATTGATTGATTAGTACAGTAAGTGCTCAATAAATACGATTGAATGAATGAATGAATGAATCAGTGCTATTTTTAAGTGCTTACTATATGCAAAACTATATGAGGGAGAGGTGAATCCATCGATCATTCATTCATTCAATAATATTTATTGAGTGCTTACTATAATAATGATGGCATCAGCGCTTAGAACAATGCTTTGCACATAGTAAGCGTCTAATAAATGCCATCATTATTATCATTATATTTGTTAAGCACTTACTAAGTGCAAAGCACTGTTCTAAGCACTGGGGGGATACAAAGTGATCACAGTGAAGCAGCGTGGCTCAGTGGAAAGAGCACGGGCTTTGGAGTCAGAGGTCATGGGTTCGAATCCCAGCTCCACCAATTGTCAGCTGTGTGACTTTGGGCAAGTCACTTCACTTCTCTATGTCTCAGTTCCCTCATCTGTAAAATGGGGATTAAGACTGTGAGCCCCCTATGGGACACCCTGATCACCTTGCAACCTCCCCAGTGCTTAGAACAGTGCTTTGCACATAGTAAGCACTTAATAAATGCCATTATTGTTATTATTATCAGGTTGTCCCACGTGGGGCTCACAGTCTTAATCCCCATTTTACAGATGAGGTAACTGGCTCAGAGAAGTTAAGTGACTTGCCGAAGGTCACACAGCAGACATGTGGCGGAGTCGGGATTAGAACCCATGACCTCTGACTCCCAAGCCCGTGCTTTTTCCAGTGAGCCATGCTGCTTCTCTTACTACATGGAGAGTACTGTACTAAATGCTTGGGAGAGTACAATAGAACAATAATAAGAAGAAAAATTATGGTATTTATTAAGCTTTCTGCCAGGCACCATACTAAACTCTAGATGGATTAAGCAAATGGGGTTGGACACAGACCCTGTCCCACTTTGAGCTCAGTCTCAATCCCAATTTCCAGATGAGGCAACTGAGGCCCAGAGAAGTGAAGTGATTTGCCCAAGGTCCCACAGCAGACAAGTAGAGGAGCTGGGATTAAAACCCATGACCTTCTGACTCCTAGTCCCAGGCTCTATCCACTATGCCATGCTGCTTCTTTTAGACTGTGACTATCCACTATCTATTCTTTTAGACTGTGAGCCCACTGTTGGGTAGGTGCTGTCTCTATATGTTGCCAACTTGTACTTCCCAAGCGCTCAGTACAGTGCTCTGCACACAGTAAGCGCTCAATAAATATGATTGATTGATTCTTATAATAGGCACATTCCCTGCCCACAATGAGTTGACAATCTAGAGGTGGGGAGACAGATATTAATATAAATAAATCAATGACAGATCTGGACATAAGTGCTGTGGGGCCGGGAGGAGGGAAGGGCAAAGGGAGCGAGTCAGGGCGACGCAGAAGGGAGTGGGAGAAGAGAAAAGCGGGGGATAAATCAGGGAAGGCCTCTTGGAGGAGATGGGCCTTCAATAAGGCTTTGAAGCGCAGGAGTCATTGTCTGTTGGATTTCGGGAGGGAGGACATTCCAGGAAAGAGGCAGGATGTGGGCCTGGGGTCGGCAGCAAGATAGACGAGATGGAGATACAGTGAGAAGGTTGGCATTATTCATTCATTCCTTCATTCATTCAATCGCATTTATTGAGCACTTACTGTGTGCAGAGCACTGTACTAAGCGCTTGGGAAGTACAAGTTGGCAACATACAGAAGAGCGAAATGTAAAGGCTGGGTTACAGTTGGAGAGTCGCTAGGTGAAGTGGCAAGGCGAGGTAGAAGAAGGCAAGATGGAGATGGAGGGACAGTGAGAAGGTTGGCATTATTCATTCATTCATTCATTCAATCGTATGTATTGAGCGCTTACTGTGTGCAATCAATCAATCAATCAATCAATCGTATTTATTGAGCGCTTACTATGTGCAGAGCACTGTACTAAGCGCTTGGGAAGTACAAATTGGCAACACATAGAGACAGTCCCTACCCAACAGTGGGCTCACAGTCTAAAAGGGGGAGACAGAGAACAAAACCAAACATACCAACAAAATAAAATAAATAGGATAGAAATGTACAAGTAAAATAAATAAATAAATAAATAAATAGAGTAATAAATATGTGCAACCATATATACATATATACAGGTGCTGTGGGGAAGGGAAGGAGGTAAGATGGGGGGATGGAGAGGGGGACGAGGGGGAGAGGAGGGAAGGGGCTCAGTCTGGGAAGGCCTCCTGGAGGAGGTGAGCTCTCAGCAGGGCCTTGAAGGGAGGAAGAGAGCTAGCGCGGCGGATGGGCAGAGGGAGGGCATTCCAGACCCGGGGGATGACGTGGGCCGGGGGTCGATGGCGGGACAGGCGAGAACGAGGTACAGTGAGGAGATTAGCGGTGGAGGAGCGGAGGTTGTGGGCTGGGCAGTAGAAGGAGAGCACTGTACTAAGCGCTTGGGAAGTACAAGTTGGCAACATATAGAAGAGCGAAATGTGAAGGCTGGGTTATAGTTGGAGAGTCGCTAGGTGAAGTAGCAAGGCGAGGTAGAAGAAAGCAAGATGGTGGTTGGGTAGGGACTGTCTCTATATGTTGCCAACTTGTACTTCTCAAGCGCTTAGTACAGTGCTCTGCACACAGTAAGCGCTCAATAAATACGATTGATTGATTGGTTGATTGATTAAAGCCGATGGGGAGGAGTTTTTGTTTGCTGCAGAAGTGGATGGTCAACCACCGGAGTCTTTGGAAGAGTGGACAGTCTAGAGAGGGAGACAGACATTGAAATAAATAAATGACAGATGTGGGCATAAGTGCTGTGGAGCTGAGGAAGGGAGGTGAATAAAAGGAGCAATTTATAGATTGAATATGTGGGTTGAGTGAGAGAGAGGAGCCAAGGATAACACCCAGGTTACGGGCTTGTGAGACAAGGGTGGTGAGCCCACTGTTGGGTAGGGACCGTCTCTATATGTTGCCAACTTGTACTTCCCAAGCGCTTAGTACAATGTTCTGCACACAGGAAGCGCTCAGTAAATACGATTGAATGAATGAATGAATGGTGCCATCTACAGTGATGAGAAAGTCAGCAGGAGGACCAGGTTTGGGTGGAAAGATAAGGAGATAAGCTTGACTCAAAAACATTTATTCATTCATTCATTCATTCACTCAATCGTATTTATTGAGCACTTACTGTGTGCAGAGCACTGTCATTCTGTGATTTATACTGTGAATCTTTACAGCCACCCTGCAGTCAGGCCATGGGTTCAAATCCCGGCTCCACCACTTGTCAGCTGTGTGACTTTGGGCAAGTCACTTAACTTCTCTGTGCCTCAGTTACCTCATCTGTAAAATGGGAATTAAGACTGTGAGCCCCCCGTGGGACAACTTGATTTCCTTGTAACCTCCCCAGTGCTTAGAACAGTGCTTTGCACATAGTAAGCGCTTAATAAATGCCATTATAAAAAATAAAATAAAATAAGAGTCAAGGGAAGCCTTACCTGAATTTTCCGTCGAACCAAGAAGAATTCAATTCTGAGACATACAAACTACTCCCGATGACTCAAAGGAGATTTTGGGAAAACGGAACAAGGAATGATCCCTCTGCACTTTGTGAATTTTCATGGGAGAATCAGAAGAGGATTTTTAAGCATTCCCCCCACCACACTTAGGCATATATCTGTAGTGCATTTATTCATATTAATGCCTGTCTTCCTCTCTAGGCTGTAAGCTCGTTCTGGGCAAGGAACATATCCACCAACTCTGTTATACTGTACTCTCCCGAGCGCTTAGTACGGTGCTCGTTGAGGGCAGGGATTGTCGCTCTGTATCGCTGTATTGTACTTTTCAAGCACTTAGCCCATCTTGTACTTCCCAAGTACTTAATACAGTGCTCTGCACACAGTAAGCACTCAATAAATACGATTGATTGATTGATTGCTATGCACACAGTACGTGCTCAATAAATGCATTTGAATGAATGAATGAATGATCTGAACACAGTAAACACTTAATAAATACCACAGATGGATTGATGGATTGGGGGAGATATTCTTTTATATTAATGTCTGTCTCCCCCTCTAGACCTCTAGCATGTTATAGGCAGGGAACATGTCTATAAACTGTATTATATTGGACCCTGTCGGGCACTTAGTACAGTGATAAATAATAATGATAATAATAATAATGGTATCTGTTAAACACTACTATGTGTCAAGCACTGTTCTAAGCCCTAGGGTAGATACAAGGTAATAAGGTTGTCCCACGTGAGGCTCACCGTCTTAATCCCCATTTTACACATGAGGTAACTGAGGCCCAGAGAATAATAATAATAATAACAATAATAATAATGGCATTAGTTTAAGTGCTTATTATGCGCAAGGCACTGTTCTAAGTGCTGGGGAGGATACAAGATGATTAGGTTGTCCCACGTGGGGATCCCAGTCTTAATCCCCATTTTACAGATGAGGTAACTGAGGGTCAGAGAAGTTAAGTGACTTGCCCAAAGTCACACAGCTGACAAGTGGTGGAGCCAGGATTAGAACCCATGACCTCTGACTCCCAAGCCTGGGCTCTTGCCACTAAGCCAAGCTGATCTGCACACAGCAAGCTCTCAGTAAAAAAAGATTGACTGATTGAGGACAAAACTTGCCAAAAAAAGATGAGCTAGCTGGAGAAAAGAGAGGCATGAGTCATTTTCCTTTTGTTTTCCCTAGGTTTTATTATAAAAGCAGGGACACGTCTCTTTGGAATTTACGGTGTCTTCAGGAAAGATGCTTCCATCTTAACTTTTCATCTGGTCTGCCTTCCCCATGAACTCTCCTCCTCTTTGAGTCAGCGCAGTAGAGATTGGAAACAGTCCAGTACAAAAAAAAGTTTCTGTTTGGATTGGAATCTCTGCTTTCTAAGTAGTTACAGAGAGAATGCAAAGTATAGTAGTAGTAGAAGTAGTAATAGTAATAGCAGTAGTAGCTTGTAACAGTGCAGATTAGTGGAAAGAGCCGAGGCCTAGTCGGTTCACTTCTCTGTGCCTCAGTTACCTCATCTGTAGAACGGGAATTCATTCAATCGTATTTATTGAGCACTTACTGTGTGCAGAGCACTGTACTTTTAATACTTGTTTACCCTTCGACTTAAACTGTGAGCTCCTATGTGGGACAGGGTCTGTTTACAGACCTGATTATCTTGTTATCTAATTATTTTCCCAGACTGAGCCCCTTCCTTCCTCTCCCCCTCTCCATTCCCCACGTCTTACCTCCTTCCCTTCCCCACAGCACCTGTATATATGTATATATGTTTGTACATATTTATTACTCTATTTATTTATTTATTTTACTTGTACATATCTATTCTATTTATTTTATTTTGTTAGTATGTTTGGTTTTGTTCTCTGTCTCCCCCTTCTAGACTATGAGCCCACTGTTGGGTAGGGACTGTCTCTATATGTTGCCGACTTGTACTTCCCAAGCGCTTAGTACAGTGCTCTGCACACAGTAAGCACTCAAATACGATTGATTGATTGATTGTATCTTTTCTGGCACTTAGTACTTGAAACACAGTAAGCGCTTTGCAGATACCGCAATTATTTATTGATTGCCCAGTAATAGACACCATGCTAAGCTCCTGGGAAGCCAAAAAAACCTCCCCTGTCCTGAGAGAGTTTATGCTTTAATGATGAGTTTTCATTCTAGTTAGTGAAATTCGATAAAATGTTGGATCTTCTCCCTGATCAGAAAATACTTCTGACTAAATGCCTTGCTCATCTTGCTTGCCTTATGATGTCAAGTCATCTCCAAACCGTAGCGAAGCCGTGGATACATCTTTCCCAGAGCACCCCGCTGTCCATCTGCAATTGTTCTGGTAGTGGATCCAGGGAGTTTTCTTGGGAAAAATCCAGAAGTGGTTTTCCATCGCTGCCTTCCACATAGTCAACTCGATTCTCCACCCTGGACTCTGTCCTGGTCCACTGGTGCCCAGCACGGGGGAGTTTTGGCTTGTAGCAGATGGTCTGACATTCCCTAGTCACTGGCCAAACTGGGAATGGAATGGAATGGACAGGCCTCTGCTTCACTCTTCCTCCCATGGTCGAGACTGGTAGAGGACTGGAAACTCTCTGGATGCCACTCTGAGAGGGAAACCAAAATGACTTGGAAAATAATAATTGTGGTATTTTTTAAGTGCTTACTATGTGCAAAGAATTGTACTGTTGAATGAGAAGCAGCGTGGCTCAGTGGAAAGAGCCCGGGCTTTGGAGTCAGAGGTCATGGGTTCAAATCCCCGCTCCGCCAACTGTCAGCTGTGTGACTTTGGGCAAATCACTTCACTTCTCTGGGCCTCGGTTGCCTCATCTGGAAAATGGGGATTAAGACTGTGAGCCCCCTGTGGGACAACCTGATCGCCTTGTAATCTCCCCGGTGCTTAGAACAGTGCTTTGCACATAGTAAGCGCTTAATAAATGCCATCATTATTACTATTATTATTATTATAGTGGTTTGTTCACTTTAGGTTCTCATTAAGTCCTGTTAGTTGGTATAAAGCTTGCACTAGTAGAAGGAAATTTTGAAGATTTACTGTTTCACTGATTTTATTCCTCTTTTTTTTTAAATGAATTTGGCTGCCTGCACACTTTGGAAGGAATTGGATGACACCCTACTGCCTTTTCTACGCTATCCACAAATCGACAATTTACTGCAATGATGTCTTCATTTCAAACCCAGAATGGAGAAATGGAGAAGAAGTGGAAAATTTTGGTGGAACAAAGAGGGGAGGAAAGGTTGAGGTGGGATGGTCTGTTAGATTGTAAAATCCTCCACTAGATTGCACATGGTAGACTACCAAATGAGTGCTTACTACAGCGCTCTGTACACTGTTAAGTGCTCAAGAAATACGATGGATTGATTGATAAACGATAAGCTCCTTCAGGGCAGGGACCTAAATCTTCCAAGTTTTTAGTACAATTCTCCGATCACAGTAGAATGTAAGCTCCTTAAATGCAGGGACTTTTGTACTGGAAGTTTGTACAGTGTTCTGCACAAGTAAGTGCTCAACACATCCCATTGATCAAGTGATTGACTGATCGAGTTTTGGCCTATTGTGGTATTTTTGGAGCGCTTACTATGTACCAGGCACTGTGCTAAGTGCAGAGGTAGATACAAGTTTTCAGGTTGAACACAGTCTCTGTCCCGCAAGGGGCTCATAGTCTCAATCCCCATTTTACAAATGAGGGAACTGAGGTAAAGAGAAGTAAGTGACTTGTCCAAGGTCACACAGCAGAAAAGTGGCAGAGTCAGGAGACTTTCTGACCCTCTCAGGCCCGTGCTCTAGTCACTCCACCATGCTGAGACTTCACCTCATCTGCTTTGGACTAGAGATGTCGATTTCAGCTCACATTTTCAGGCAGAGAGGGTCGAAAACGTCTCAGACCAATTTCTTTAAAAATATGGATGTCTGTTTTTCTCCCCCATTAAATTACAAAGTCCCTGAAGGCAGGGAATATGCAGGTTACTTCTTCCATACTCTTCCTGAATCAGAGGAAATGTTTTAAAGACAACTTACTGCAATGATGTGATTCTGAACCCCCCAAAAAAGCACCTGCCTCCCCCTTTCTACTTAGACCAGGAGTCCCATGAGGGGCAGGCACTGCGTCCAACCCGATTTGCTTGTATCCACCCCAGCGCTTAGTACAGTTCCTGACACATAGTAAGCACTTAAAAAATACCATAATTATTATTATTATACCCCAGTGCTTGTATGTGCCCCAATGCTTAGAACAGTGCCTCTCCATCCCCCCACCTTACCTCCTTCCCCTCCCCACAGGACCTGTACATGTGTTTGTATGTATTTATTACTCTATTTATTTATTTATTTTATTGGTACATATTTATTCTATTTATTTTATTTTGTTAATATGTTTTGTTTTGTTCTTTGTCTCCCCCTTCTAGACTGTGAGCCCACTGTTGGGTAGGGACCGTCTCTATATGTTGTCAACTTGTACTTCCCAAGTACTTAGTACAGTGCTCTGCACACAGTAAGCGCTCAATAAATACGATTCAATGAATGAATGAATGCTAGACACATAATAGGGCTTTAACAAATACCACCATTCTAGAACAGGATAATAGAGAAGACTCAGAAAAATGGCGACTCCTTGGTTGGAAATTGGAAGTCAATTGCTAAGGTCAAACCAAAATTCCCACTGAATTCAAGAAGGGAGTGTCTTCCTTTGAGCTGAAGTTTTGTAAGGAAAAGGAGATAAAGGAGAAAACAGTAATTAAAGCATTAATCATGGCAAAACGAAAAGGGTTAATTGGATTTTTTATGGCATTTGTTAAGCACTTACTATGTGCCGAACGCTTTTCCTTGTGCTGGGGTAGATACAAACGAATCATGTTGGACACAGTTCCTGCCCCATATCTTCAGCACTTGTGTATATTTGTACATATTTACTACTCTGTTTTACTAATGATGTGTATATAGCTATAATTCTATTTATCTATTTGGATGGTATTGACTATTGCCTACGTGTTTTGTTTTATTGTCTGTCTTCCCCTTCTAGACTGTAAGCCTGTTGTTGGGTAGGGATTGTTTCTGAATTGTATTTTTCAAGCCCTTAGCACAGTGCTCTGCACACAGTAAGCGCTCAATAAATATGATTGACTGAATGAAAGAGTGAAAGGAAATTGAGGCCCAGAGAAGTGAATGAGTTTTGGCCTATTGTGGTATTTGCTAAGGGCTTCCTATGTGCCACGCACTGTACTAAGCACTGGGGTAGATACAAGTTTTTTAGGTTGGACACAGTCCTTGTCTCACCTGGGCTCACAGTGTCAGTCCCCATTTTACAGATGAGGGAACTGAGGTAAAGAGAAGTAAAGTGACTTGCCCAAGGTCACACAGCAGACAAGTGGCAGCGCTGGAATTAGAGCCCAGATTCATTCATTCATTCAATCGTATTTATTGAGTGCTTACTGTGTGCAGAGCACTGTACTAAGCTCTTGAGAAGTACAAGTTGGCAACATATAGAGACAGTCCCTACCCAACAGTGGGCTCACAGTCTAGAAGGGGGAGACAGAGAACAAAACAAAAGACATTAACAGAATAAAATAAATAGAATAAATATGTACAAATAAAATAAATAGACTAATAAATATGTACAAACATATATACATATTTACATGTGCTGTGGGGAGGGGAAGGAGGTAAGGCGGGGGGGGATGGGGTGGGGGAGAGAAAGGAGGGGGCTCAGCCTGGGAAGGCCTCCTGGAGGAGGTGAGCTCTCAGTAGGACTTTGAAGGGAGGAAGAGAGCTCCTTTATGACATCCTGGCATGGGCTCTATCGATTTGGCCATGCTGTTTCTCAGCTGTATTATGTGATTTCTATGGGAGTGTTTGGTGCTCACTGGAAGATTATGGGACGTTGGCCCTGGCCCGCGGTCGCTAGGCCCGTCAGCGGGACCAGGGCTTGGTCAAACCCCTCCAAGGACACTTCACCCCTGCCCTAGTGAGAAGAAGATGAACATTTGCCACAGAACATAGGTGGAGCTGAGCAAGCCACTGGCACTAGAACCTACTCCTCCACCCTGGGTCTCCATTCTGACTGCTCAGACTGAGCTTCCTCTGCCACTTGCTGGGGTCAGCTTCATCACTGGACTTTGGATAGCACCTTTCCCCCAAGTGTCTCAGGGATGAACTGAACACATTGCTATCTTCATTCACTCATTCATTCATTCAATCGTATTTATTGAGTGCTTACTGTGTGCAGAGCACTGTACTAAGCACTTGGGAAGTACAGATCGGCAATATGTCTTTTGCAGCTTATCTTGGACTTTTTTTAGTACTTAGCCAGTGATCTTGAAAACTATCCCTCAATTAGCCCTGCCTAGGCTGACTATGGCCTCCATTTTCCCCTCTAATTAGACTCAATTCATGTGTCTCAGGGATGAACTGAACATATTTCTATCTTCATTCACTCATTCATTCATTCAGTTGTATTTATTGAGTGCTTACTGTATGCAGACCACTATACTAAGCGCTTGGGAAGTACAGATCGTCATCATGTCTTTTGCAGATTATCTTGGACTTTTTTTAGTACTTAGCCAGGGATCTTGAAAACTTTCCCTCAACTAGCCCTGCCTAGGCCTGACTTTGGCCTCCATTTTCCCCTCTAATTAGACTTAATTCATCTGTGACTTGAGGAACCCAAAGGGAGTTGTTGGAAGTGAGTTATTAGCCTCAGATTCAGCGCTGTTCTCCGCAAATTCCGTTCCCCTGGTGAATCATATATCTCGATAACTTACTCCCTGTCCCCGGATCTTGTCTCTCTCGCCCTCAACCTCTCGCCAACGTCCTTCCTCTGGCCTGGAATGCCCTCCCTCTTCCTATCTGACAGATAGTTACTCTACCCTCCTTCAAGGCCTTATTAAAGTCATGTCTCTTCCAAGAGGACTTAATTGATGAATTAATTAATAATAACCATATTTAATTTTACTCAGGACTTCTCTGACTAAGCCCCAATTTTCACTCCTCCCACTCCCTTCTGCAGCACCCTGACTTGTTCCCTTTATAATAATGATAATATTCACCACCCCCTCCCAGCCGCTTAGCACATATATACTTATCGGTAGTGTATATATTATCATCGTCTGTCTCCCCCTCTAGACTATACATTTGTTTTGGTCAGGGAATGTCTGCAGAGGGCCAGGATTAAGTGATGGCGAGAAGGAGGAGAGAGCGGGAAAGGAACAGGTCAAGGATGAAGGAAAACTTCCCCATGATGGAGCGGGGGTCCCACTGACCTCTCTTGGCTCAGGCTGTGGCAAACCAAGCCAAGCGCTTAACAAATACCGTCATCAATATTATTAATAAAGGGGGGAGTTGACAGGGACCGGCCTAGGGGGAGAGGGCCGGGGGATCCCGAGTGAAAAGGACAGGAGTGGACTAACCCCAGGAAGTGGTCTGAGGGGACAGAGAAAGGCAATCTGCAGCTTTAAAGAAGAAGTGCGGCTCAGTGGAAAAGAGCATGGGCTTTGGAGTCAAAGGTCATGGGTTCAAATTCCTGCTCCGCCAATTATCAGCTGATTTTGGGCAAGTCACTTAACTTCTCTATGCTTCAGTTCCCTCATCTGTAAAATGGGGATTAAGACTGTGAGCCCCCCGTGGAACAACCTGATCACCTTGTACCCTCCCCAGCACTTAGAACAGTGCTTTGCACGTAGTAAGCACTTAATAAATGCCACTGTTATTATTCTTATTATTATTTAAAGCTGATGGTGAGGCGTTTCTGCTCAGTGCAGAGGTGGATAGGCAACCCCCAGAGGTTCTTGAGGAGCAGGGAGACATGGAGGCAACGTTTTTGTAGAAAAATGATGTGGGCAGTGAGTGAATGATCTGGTCTGGAGAGGAGAGAGACAGGAAGCAGGGAGGTCAGAGAGGAGGCGGATGCAGCAATCAAGGAGGGAGAGGAGAAGGGCTTGGATTAAAGTCTTAGCAGTTTGGATGGAGAAGAAAGGGTGGATTTTAGTCACGTTGTGAAGGTTGATCTGTGTATATAGCTGTAATTCTATTTATTCTGATTCATTCACTCAATCATATTTACTGAGTGCTTACTGTGTGTAGAGCACTGGTACTGACACCTCTCTACTTGTTTTGTTTTGTTGTCTTTCTCCCCCTGTGAGCCCATTGTTGGAAGGGACCGTCTCTATATGTTGCCAATTTGTACTTCCCAAGCGCTTAGTGCAGTGCTCTGCACACAGTAAGCGCCCAATAAATACAATTGAATGAATGAATGAATGAACTGACAGGATTTGGCAACAGATTAAATATATGGGTGAAATGAGAGACATGAGTCAAGGATAACAAGTTGAGAGAAGGTGGGGGATTGGGGTGTTGTCTACAGGGGTGGGAGAGTGAAGGGGAGGACAAAGTTTCCGTAGTGATTCTCCAGGCACTTTATTGGGTATGCCAGCCGAGGAGCAGCGAAAAGCAAACCGAAATCTGGGAATCCAGAGAACGGGGCTGTTTGCGTCAACTGAAGGAAATGCTATCTTGAGATTCTCATGGGAAGATTTCAGTTCTCAGCTGAAACAGCGCTGGGAAGATCTTGATTGCAAAAGAAACTGAGGCAAGGATTCACTCAGATAAACAAAGAGCTGACCTCCCCCAAAAACCAGCCACCACGCCCCACCAGATGAAAGGGGACACTGATTGAACATCAAAACTTGGAGGGAAGATCCTTCAGACATTCTCTGAAATGACATAATAATAATAAAAATAATAATAATAATAATTGTGCTACTTGTTAAGCACTTACTATGTTCCAGGCACTGTACTAAGCGCTGGGGTGGATACAAGCTAATTGGTTTGGACACAGTCCCTTCAATAATAATAATAACTAATAATTGTGGGCATTTGTTAAGCACTTACTATGTGCCAAGCACTGTTCTAAGCACTGGGGTGTATACAAAGAAATCAGGATGTCCCAGATGGGGCTCACAGTCTCAATCCCCATTTTACAGATGAGGTAACTGAGGTGCAGAGAAGTGAAGTGACTTTCCCAAGGTCACACAGCAGACAAGTAGCAGATACAGGATAAGAACCCATGACTTTCTGACTCCCAGAAGGCTCGGGCTCTATCTACTAGGCCATAAGCAACAACCCCTAGACTGACTGTAAGTTCGTTGTGGGCAGGGAATTTCACTGTTTACTGTTGTATTGTAATCAATCAATCAATCAATCGTATTTATTGAGCACTTACTATGTGCAGAGCACTGTACTAAGCGCTTGGGAAGTACAAATTGGCATCACATAGAGACAGTCCCTACCCTACAGTGGGCTCACAGTCTAAAAGGGGGAGACAGAGAACAGAACCAAACATACCAACAAAATAAAATAAGTAGGATAGAAATGTACAAGTAAAATAAATAAATAAATAAATAAATAGAGTAATAAATATGTGCAACCATATATCCATATATACAGGTGCTGTGGGGAAGGGAAGGAGGTAAGACGGGGGGATGGAGAGGGGGACGAGGGGGAGAGAAAAGAAGGGGCTCAGTCTGGGAAGGCCTCCTGGAGGAGGTGAGCTCTCAGCAGGGCCTTGAAGGGAGGAAGAGAGCTAGCTTGGTGGATGGGCAGAGGGAGGGCATTCCAGGCCCGGGGGATGACATGGGCCGGGGGTCGATGGCGGGACAGGCGAGAGCGAGGTACAGTGAGGAGATTAGCAGTGGAGGAGCGGAGGGTGCGGGCTGGGCAGTAGAAGGAGAGAAGGGAGGTGAGGTAGGAGGGGGCGAGGTGATGGACAGCCTTGAAGCCCAGGGTGAGGAGTTTCTGCCTGATGCGCAGATTGATCGGTAGCCATTGGAGGTTTTTGAGGAGGGGAGTAATATGTCCAGAGCGTTTCTGGACAAAGATAATCCGGGCAGCAGCATGAAGTATGGATTGAAGTGGAGAGAGACACGAGGATGGGAGATCAGAGAGAAGGCTAGTGCAGTATTGTACTTTCCCAAGCTCTTAGTACAGTGCTCTGTACAAAGTAAGCTCTCAATAAATTTGATTGAATGAATGAATGAATGAACACAGGTAGCATTCATTCCCTAAGGTGATCAATTTCCTGACTCAGCCTGACTAGGCTGATAGGGGATTAATCAATTAATCAATCAATCAATCGCATTTATTGAGCGCTTACTGTGTGAAGAGCACTGTACTAAGCACTAGGGAAGTCCAAGTTGGCAACATATAGAGACAGTCCCTACCCAACAGTGGGCTTACAGTCTAAAAGGGGGAGACAGAGAAAAAAACCAAACATACTAACAAAATAAAATAAATAGAATAGATATGTACAAATAAAATAAATAAATAAATAAATAAATAGAGTAATAAATATGTACAAACATATATACATATATACAGGTGCTGTGGGGAAGGGAAGGAGGTAAGATGGGGTGGTGGAAAGGGAGACGAGGGGGAGAGGAAGGAAGGGGCTCAGTCTGGGAAGGTCTCCTGCAGGCCTTAATTAATAATTAATAATTAATTAATCAATAATTAATTAATTATGGTGCTCATTAAGAGTTTACTCTTGGCCAAGTACTGTGTGCAGTGTTCAGTTTTCTGAAGAATACAAGAAAATAATGATAATAATAATAACGATTTTGGTGTTTGTTAAGCGCTATGTGCAAAGCACTGTTCTAAGCGCTGAGGAGTATACAAGGTGATCAGGTTGTCCCACGTGGGGCTCACAATCTCAATCCCCATTTTATAGATGAGGTAATTGAGGCACAGAGAAGTTAAGTGACTTGCCCAAAGTCACACAGCTGACAAGCGGCGGAGCTAGGATTTGAACCCATGACCTCTGACTCCCAAGCCCGTGCTCTTTCCACTGAGCCACGCTGCTTCTCTCTAAATAATAATTATGACATTTGTTAAGCCCTTACTTTATGCCAGGCACTGGGGTGGATACAAGCAAATCGGGTTGGACACAGTCCCTGTCCCACCTGGGGTTCACAGTCTCAATCCCGATTTTACAAATGAGGCAACTGAGGCCCAGAGAAGTGAAGTGACTTGCCCAAAGTCACACAGCAGACAAGTGGCAGAATCGGGATTAAAACTCATGACCTTTTGACGCCCAGGCTCTATCCAGCATGGCTTAGTGGAAGGAGCCCGGGCTTTGGAGTCGGAGGTCATGGGTTCAAATCCTGGCTCCACCAATTTTCAGCTGTGTGACTTTCGGAAAGTCACTTAACTTCTCTGTGCCTCAGTTACCTCATCTGTAAAATGGGGATTAAGACTGTGAGCCCCCCTTCGGACAACCTGATCACCTTGTAACCTCCCCAGCGCTTAGAACAGTGCTTTGCACATAGGAAGCGCTTAATAAATGCCATCATCATTATGCCATGGAGATAATCATATCAGGCAGAAGGAAGAATTTGGGAAGAACTTGAAGAGGACAATGAGAATTTTGGAACATTCTTCAGTTTGTGGGAAAATGAGAGGCAGAGTAATTCAGCAGAACTGGAAGTCAGAGGACCTGGGTTCAAACCCCCTTTTAGCCATTTGTCTGCTCTGTGACCTTGGGCAAGTCACTTCACTTCTCTATGCATCAGTGTTCTCATCTGTAAAATGGGGATTTAGATCATGAACCCTGTGTGGAATAGGGACTGTATCTAAAGTAGTTATTCTCTATTCACCCCAGTGCTTAGTACAGAGCCCGGATCATAGTAAGCCCTTAACAAATAACATAAAAATGAAGAAGAAGCTGGGAATCAGAGGACCTGGTTTTTAAACTCAACTCTGTCACTGGATTGCCATGCAACCTTGGACAAGTCATTTAACAGCTCTGGACTTCAGTTTCCTTATCTGTAAAATTAGGAGAAAATACCTATTCTCCCTCTCTCTATTACTCTGAATGCCACTTGTCCAAAGACTAATCTTCTCTTGTTGGTTGGTGGGTTTTTTTTTTCACTTTGTTTTATTTTTAATGGTATTTGTTAAGCACTTACTATGTGCCAGGCACTATTCTAAGCACTGGGTTTGATACAAGGTAATCAGGTTGTCACACGTGGGGCTCACAATCTTAATCCCCCTTTTACAGATTAGGGAACCGAGATACGGAGAATAATAATAATAGTTGTAATTATTCTGGAATTTGTTATTTGCTTAAGTATAACAGAGATGGTGGACACACTCCCTGCCCACAATGAGCTTACAGTCCAGAGAGGGAGATAGACGTTAATATAAATGAATAGATTATAAATCTATAAATTATGGATAGAAATGAAGTGCAGATATATAGCTTACAATCACGAGGGGACAAGACTATAGAATTTTAAGCCCTTAGAAGAATTCAGTACAATAGAGTTAGTAAATGTGATCCCTGGAATCCAAGAGATGACCATCTAGCGGGGAAGACAAAATTGAAATAAATGACAGGGACTAGCTATTTTATAACTAGCCCAGCACTTTGCCCAGTGTTCATCGCAAAGTAATCACTTAATTCTCCTATGAATCAACCACTTATGGTGGCAGGAGAGTTTGCATATGCATAGGGCTACCCAGAATGGAAAGGTCTAAGCCGAAGTGTCAGACAAACTCGATTTCCCTATGCTGGACAGCTGCAGCTCGGGAGAGTCAGAGGCGGATTATCGAGTGATCAAAACATTGAGCAATGACAACGGCAGAGACGCTAGTTTTTACTGCATGGAATAATAATAAAAATAATATTAATAAAAACAATGATGGCATTTGTTAAGCACTTCCTATTTGACAAGCACAGTTCTAAGCACTGGGTTAGATACAAGATAATCAGCTTGTCCCATGTGGGGCTCACAGACAATCAACATTTTCCGGATGAGGTAACTGAGGGACAGAGATATGAAGTGACTTGCCCAAAGTCACACAGCTGATAAGTGGTGAAGCTGGGATTAGAACCCACGACCTTTGACTCCCAAGCCCGGGCTCTTGCCACTAGGCCATGGCAATGGTAAACCACTTTCATATCTTTATCTAGAAAACTCTATGGATATACATACCGTGTATGCATCAGCCTCCTCTCTGATCTCCCATCCTCCTGCCTCTCCCCACTTCAGTCTATCCTTCAATCAATCAATCAGTCGTATTTATCCTTCACTCTGCTACCAAGATCATCTTTGTGCAGAAACTCTCTGGGCATGTCACTCCCCTCCTCAAAAATCTCCAGTGGCTGCCTGTCAACCTACAAATCAAGCAAAAACTCCTCTTTCTCAGCTTCAAGGCTGTCCATCCCCTCGCCCCCTCCTACCTCACTTCCCTTCTGTCCTTCTCCAGCCCATCCCGCACTCTCCGCTCCTCTGCCACCACTGACCTCCTTAACTGTACCTCGTTCTCGCCCATCTCGCCATCGACCCCCAGCCCACGTCCTTCCCCTGGCCTGGAATGCCCTTCCTCTGCACATCCGCCAAGCTAGCTCTCTTCCTCCCTTCAAAACCCTACTGAGAGCTCACCTTCTCCAGGAGGCCTTCCCAGACTGAGCCCCCTTTGTCCTCTCTTTCTCCCCATCCCCCCCACCCTACCTCCTTCCCCTCCCCACAGCACCCGTATATATAATTGTACAGATTTATTACTCTATTTTACTTGTACATATTTACTATTTATTTTGTTAATGATGTGCATATAGCTTTAATTCTATTTGTTCTGACGATTCTGACACCTGTCTACGTGTTTTGTTCTGTTGTATGTTTCCCACTTCTAGACTGTGAGCCCACTGTTGGGTAGGGACCATCTCTATATGTTGCCAACTTGTACTTACCCAGCGCTTAGTACAGTTTTCTGCACACCATAACTGCTCAATAAATACATTTGAATGAATGAATACCAGGAAGACTTTATGACTGTAGGTGGGGTGTTCTGAAGAGGAGTTACTGTGTGTTGGAAAGGACTGGATGGCATTTGAAGAAGAATCAGTAGATACTATAAGCAAATATCATTGAAATTATTTATGTTAATTGTAAAGCATTTACTATGTGCCAGGCACCATATGAAGCCCTGAGGTAGATACCAGATTGTCAGATTGAACCCAGTCCCTGTCCCGCATGGGGCTCCCGGGCTTAATTCCCATTTTAAAGATGAGGGAACTGAGGCCCAGAAAGGTGAAGTGACTTGCTCGAGGTCATACAGCAGACAAGTGATGGAGCCGGAATTAGAACCCAGGTCTTTCTGATTCTCAGGCTTGAGCTCTATCCATTAAACGTTAGAGTTGGTAAAGGATGTCCCTGTTAAAATGATAGGATGCATTTTCTTTAAATGTGCCCTGCTGTAAAATCCCAAGTGCTTCGTAATAATAATAATTATGGTATTTGTTAAGCACTTACTATGTGCCAAGCACTGTTTTAAGTGCTTTGTGCAGTGCATTGTATCCAGTGTCTACTCAATAATCAACCAGTCAATCACTGGTATTTATTGAGTGTTCAATGTTGGCAGAGCTCTGTACTAGCCACTTAAATAAATATCTTTGCAACAACATTCAAGCCAGCCCTCTCATCTTGGATCTCAAAGAATCAGGACAAAAGTCCATGGAGGAGAAAACTTTCTTTGCTTAGGTTGTAAACTTCACAGAGACCAGAGAAACCCTGATTCCTACAGTAATGGACTTTCAAGATAAGATATATGGATATGGAGTATATTTAGCTCAAGAGTTTAAAGAGTTCTTAATTTAACAAAGGGAAAGCACAAACAGTTCTGTGAATATCCAGTTTAGACCTGGAGGCTGAGAAAGGTCAACTCTGTTCTAAAAACAGAAACCACCAAGCCCTAAGGGCTCTGAATTTTCTGTCCTCTGTTCTCTTCAGTGCGATGTTGAGATTTTCAGAATGGCCCTTCAGGAATTAAGGTTAGTGCTTTCCCGGGTCAGAGAGTAGCAATCTAAACACATAAATCTAATCACAATTGTTTTTTTGGCCCCTTTACCACATGTTTTTAATTTTGTTTTTCTATAAGGAAATTTATTTTGAAGCAAAATTAGCACCTCTCCCCCCCACAACACCCCAAATAAGAAAAAAAAAAGTCTCCTTTGGAAATAAATATTGACCTTGAGGGACTTCTTAGTAGTTGTGTTTGAATTGTCAGGTTGCCATTTCTCAGAATGTTTACCTGAACTTTTCCAAAATAAACTGTGTGATTGCTCAGTCTTAAATTGAAGAAAAGCAAACATTTCATGGCTCAAAGGGTTCCAATTCTAAGTAGAATGGGCCAAAAAAAGAAAAGGGGGAAATAAATTTAGTTGCATTAAGAATCTTAGGGTGGACAAAAATAAAAATTGTTTCTAGGTAAACACGAGGTGATGCAAAAGCTTTTGAGGTAAATTGGGCTCTGCCTAGTGAAAAGACCTCGGGCCTGGGAGCCAGAGGCCCTGAGTTCTAACCCAGCTCTGCCACTGACCTGCTGTGGAGACCTTGGTCAAGTCATTTCACCTCTCTGGGTCCCAGTTTTCTCATTTTAGGCTGGGAGCCTCATGCGGAACAGAATTTGCTCTGATTATCTAGGGGTTTTTTTATGGTATTTGTTAAATGTTTATGATGTGCCAGGCAGTATACTAGGCCCTGGGGTAGATACAATGTAAACAGTTCCTGTCCCACATGGGGTTCACAGTCTTAATCCCCATTTAAAAGATGAGGGAACTGAGGCCCAGAAAAGTGAAGTGACTTGCCCAAGGTCCTACAGCAGACAACTGGAGGAGTCAGGATTAGATCCCAGGTCCCTGCAACTCCCGAATCGCTGCTCTTCTACTAGGCCACATTGTTTCTTATTTCACCTCTCCTGGCCCCATTTTTCTAATCAGTAAAACGTGAATAAGACCTACTTTTCTACCATCTTAGCCTGGGAACATCTGTAGTCTGTCTCCCCCTTTTAGACTGCGAGCCCGTTGTTGGGTAAGGACCGTCTCTATATGTTGCGGACTTGTACTTGTCACTGTTGACAGCACTACCATCCTTCCCGTCCCACAAGCCCGCAACCTTGGTGTCATCCTCGACTCCGCTCTCTCGTTCACCCCTCACATCCAAGCCGTCACCAAAACCTTCCGGTCTCAACTCCGCAACGTTGCCAAGATCCACCCTTTCCTCTCCATCCAAACCGCTACCCTGCTCATTCAAGCTCTCATCCTATCCCATCTGGACTACTGTATCAGCCTCCTTTCCTATCTCTCATCCTCCTGTCTCTCCCCACTTCAATCCATATTTCACACTGCTGCCTGGATTGCCTTTGCCCAGAAACGCTCGGGGCATGTTACTCCCCTCCTCAAAAATCTCCAGTGGCTACCAATCAACCTACACATCAGGCAGAAACTCCTCACCCTCGGCTTCAAGGCTCTCCAATCAATCAATCAATCAATCAATCAATCGTATTTATTGAGTGCTTACTGTGTGCAGAGCACTATACTAAGCGCTTGGGAAGTACAAGTTGACAACATATAGATAGAGACAGTCCCTATCCAACAGTGGGCTCACAGGCTAGAAGGGGGAGACAGAGAACAAAACCAAACATACTAACAAAATAAAATAAATAGAATAGATATGTACAAGTAAAATAAATAAATAAATAAATAGAGTAATAAATATGTACAAACATATATACATATATACAGGTGCTGTGGGGAAGGAAAGGAGGTAAGATGGGGGAATGGAGAGGGGGACGAGGGGGAGAAGAAGGAAGTGGCTCAGTCTGGGAAGGCCTCCTGGAGGAGGTGAGCTCTCAGTAGGGCCTTGAAGGGAGGAAGAGAGCTAGCTTGGCGGATGGGCAGAGGGAGGGCATTCCAGGCCCGGGGGATGACGTGGCTGGGGGTCGATGGCCGGACGGGCGAGAACGAGGTACGGTGAGGAGATTAGCGGCAGAGGAGCGGAGGGTGCGGGCTGGGCTGGAGAAGGAGAGAAGGGAGGTGAGGTAGGAGGGGGTGAGGTGATGAACAGCTTTGAAGCCCAGGGTGAGGAGTTTCTGCCTGATGCGCAGATTGACTGGTAGCCACTGGAGATTTTTGAGGAGGGAAGTAACATGTCCAGAGCATTTCTGGACAAAGACAATCCGGGCAGTGGCATGAAGTAGGAAGTATAATCCCTATTTTCCAGATGAGGTAACTGAGGCACAGAGAAGTGAAGTGACTTGCCCAAAGTCACACAGGTGACAACTGGCAAGCTGGGATTTGTACCCATGACCTCTGACTCCAAAGCCTGTGCTCTTCCCACTGAGCCACAAGTTAATCAGGTTAGACACAGTCCCTGTCCCACATGGGGCTTACACTCTTATCCCGATTTTACAGATGAGGTAACTGAGGCCCATAGAAGTGAAGTGACTTGCCAAAGGTCACACAACAGTCTTGTGGCCAAGCCTGGATTAGAACTCAGGTCCTTCTTACTCCCAGGCCCGGGCTCCTTTTACGTCAATCTAATCTCTATGCCTCGATCATTTATTCAAGCCCACTGTTGGGTAGGGACTGTCTCTATATGTTGCCAATTTGTACTTCCCAAGCGCTTAGTACAGTGCTCTGCACATAGTAAGCGCTCAATAAATATGATTGATGATGATTTATTGAGCACTTACTGTGTGCAGAATACTGTACTAAGCACTTGGGAAGTACAAGTTGGCAACAGATTAAGTGCTTAGTACAGTGCTCTGCACAGTAAGTGCTCAATGAATATGATTGAATGAATGGAGACGGTCCCTACCCAACAACAGGTTCACATACCATCAACCCCTCACCCACATTCTGCCTCTAGCCCAGAACGTCCTCATTCATTCATTTACTCATTCAATCAAATTTATCGAGCACTTACTGTGTGCCAAGCACTGTACTAAGCCCCTGGGAGAGTAAGATAAAACAATAAACAGATTCCTCTCCCTACAACTCCGGCAGACTATCACTCTCCCCACCTTCAAAGCCCTAAGAAGTCACATCTCCTCTAGGAGACCTTTCTCAATAAATCTCTCATCTCCTCACCCCGTCCCCCGACCACCTGGCTACCCCTTCCGTAATTCCAAGTCACGTAAGCACTTTTTCTATTCAATTGTATTCATTGAGCACCTACTGTGTGCAGAGCACTGTACTAAGTGCTTGGGAAGTACAAGCTGACAGCATATAGAGACGATCCCTACCCAACAGTGGGCTCACAGTCTAGAAGGGGGAGACAGAGAACAAAACAAAACATATTAACAAAATAAAATAAATAGAATAAATATGTACAAATAAAATAAATACATAGAGTAATATAAATAGAGTAACGTAATAAATAGAGTAATAAATAAATAGAGTAAGCACTTGTATATCCATATACCTCTGAAACACTTACTTACATACAAATCTTTATATTCTACTGTTTCCTCCTTCCCTTCCAGGGTGGCACCCTGAGAGTTTCCCATCCTCTACCAGTCTCAATTATGGGAGAGAGAGTGAAACCGAGGCTTGTCCATTCCATCCCTAGCTTGGCCAGTGGCTAGCGAGTGTTAGGCCATCGGCTACAAGCCAAAACTCCCCCATGCTGGGCAGCAGCGGCCCGGGAGAGAGTCCAGGGAGGAGACTTGAGTTTACTGCGCAGAAAGCGGCGATGATAAACCACTTCCCACTTTTTCCCAAGAAAAGTCTGTGGATCCACTACCAGAACGATGGCAGATGGAAGTGGGGCATTCAGAGAGAGATGTGTCCATGGCATCGCCGACAGCATAAGACAAAAAAACTTCCTCCTACCTGTAACATCTTTAATAATTATTATTATTATGGTATTTCTTTAGTGCTTCCTATATTCCAGGCCCTGTACTAAGCACTGGGGTACAGTTTCTGGCACATAATAATAATAATAATGGCATTTATGAAGTGCTTACTATGTGCGAAGCTCTGTTCTATGCGCTGAGGAGGTTACAAGGTGATCAGGTTGTCCCACGGGGGGCTCACGGTCTTAATCCCCATTTTGCAGATGAGGGAACTGAGGTCCAGAGAAGTGAAGTGACTTGCCCAAAGCCACACAGCTGACAATTGGTGGACCCGGGATTTGAACCCATGACCTCTGACTCCAAAGCCCGTGCTCTTTCCACTGAGCCACGCTGCACATAGTACGGGCTTAATAAATACAAGACAAGCAAATCGGCTTAGACGGAGTCCGAGTCCCCTGTGGCGCTCACAGTCTCAATCCCCATTTTACAGCTGAGGTAACTGAGGACCGGAGAAGCGAAGTGATATGTCCAAGGTCACACAGCAGACAAGTGGAAGAGACGGGATTAGAACCCATGACCTTCTAACTCCCAGGCCTGTGTGCTATCCATTAGGTCATGTATCTCACTATTAGTGTAGACCGTAAACTAATTGAGAGCAGGGATTGTGTCTGCTAATATTGTTGTCCTCTCCCAAGTGCACGCAGTAGACTGTCAATCAATCAATCAATCAATCAATCCAGTGTATTTATTGAGCACTTACTGTGTGCAGAGCACTGTACTAAGCGCTTGGGAAGTACAAGTTGGCAACATATAGAGACAGTCCCTACCAAACAGTGGGCTCACAGTCTAGAAGGGGGAGACAGAGAACAAAACCAAACATATTCACAAAATAAAATAAACAGAATAGATATGTACAAGTCAAATAAATGGGCAGGGTTTAGGACTACTAACTCTATTAGTAGAGAAGCAGCGTGGCTCAGTGGAAAGAGCACGGGCTTTGGAGTCAGAGGTCATGGGTTCAAATCCCGGCTCCACCAATTGTCACCTGTGTGGCTTTGGGCAAGTCACTTCACTTCTCTGTGCTTCAGTTACCTCATCTGTAAAATGGGGATGAAGACTGTAAGCCCCATGTGGGACAACCTGGTCACCTTGTATCCTCCCCAGCGCTTCGAACAGTGCTTTGCATGTAGTAAGTGCTTAACAAATGCCATCATTATTATTATACTCTCCCAAGTGCTCAGAACAGTGCTCTGCACCTAGTAGACTGAAGCTCCTTGAGGGGAGGGTCTGTGTCTTCAAACTCTAGAATTTTCCAAGATCTGAGTATAGCGCTCTGCACATAGTAAGGAATCAGTAAATATGATCGGTTGAATTTTTTTTTCCTTTCTTCAGTGTGGTCTCATGGCAAGGTTTTGTGTAGGTTATTAATAATAATAATAATGGTACTTGTTAAGTGCTTATTATGTGTCAAGCACTGTTTGAAGCACTGGGGTAGATGCAAGTTAGTGAGGTTGGACACAGTCCCTGCCCAACATGGGGCTTACATTCTTAATCCCCATTTTACAGATGAGGCCACTGAGGCCCAGAGAAGTGAAGTTAGTTGGCCAAGATCACAGAGCAGACATGTGGCAGAGCCAGGATTAGAACCCATGACCTTCTGACTCTCAGACCCATGCTCTATCCACAATGCCACGTTGGTGAGTGTTAGTTTAATCAATCAATTGATCAATCAATGGTATTAATTGAGGGCTTACTGCGTACAGAGCATTGTAATAATAATAATGGTGGCATTTGTTAAGTGCTTACTATGTGCGAAACACTATTCTAAGCACTGGGGGGGATCTAAGGTGATCAGGTTGTCCCACGTGGGGCTCACAGTCTTAATCCCCATTTTACAGATGAGGTAACAGAGGCACAGAGAAGTTAAGTGGCTTGCCCAAGGTCACACAGCTGACAAGTGGTGGAGGTGGGATTCGAACCCATGACCTCCGACTCCCAAGCCCGTGCTCATTCCACTGAGCCATGCTGCTTCCCCACTGTACTAAGCACTTGGGAGGATACATTACAATAGAGTTGGCTAACACAATCCCCATCCATCAGGAGCTTACAGTCTATAGAGAAGCAGCGTGGCTCAGTGGAAAGAGCACGGGCTTTGGAGTCAGAGGTCATGGGTTCGTATCCCGGCTCCACCACATGTCTGCTGTGTGACCTTGGGCAAGTCACTTAACTTCTCTTAGCCTCAGTTACCTCATCTGTAAAATGGGGCTGAAGACTGTGAGCCCCACGTGGGACAACCTGATCACCCTGTATCCTCCCCAGCGCTTAGAACAGTGCTTTGCACATAGTAAGCGCTTAACAAATGCCAATTATTATTATTATTATTATTATTATTCATTCATTCATTGTTATATTTATTCAGCGCTTATTGTTCATTCATTCATTCATTCAATCGTATTTATGTACACGTAAAATAAATAGAGTAATAAATCTGTACAAACATATATACAGGTGCTGTGGGGAGGGGAAGGAGGTAGGGCGGGGTGGGATGGAGAGGAGGAGAGGATAAAAGGGGCTCAGTGTGGGAAGGCCCCTTGGAGGAGGTGAGCTCTCAGTAGGGCTTTGAAGGGAGGAATCAATCAATCAATCGTATTTATTGAGCGCTTATTGTGTGCAGAGCACTGTACTAAGCGCTTGGGAAGTACAAGTTGGCAACATATAGAGACGGTCCCTACCCAACAGTGGGCTCACAGTCCAAAAGGAGGAAGAGAGCTAGCTTGGAGGACGTGCAGAGGCAGGGCATTCCGGGCCAGGGTGAGGATGTAGGCCAGGGGTCGATGGCGGGGCAGGCGAGAAGACGTGCAGAATTGTGTGCAGAGCTCTTGGGGAGGACAATACAGCAATAAACAGTCATATTCCCTAACCATAGTGGGTTTACAGTCTATAGTGGGGGAGACAGACATCAACACATTTAAATCAAATTACAGATATGGACATAAGTTCCTCCCTTCAAGGTCCTACTGAGAGCTCACCTCCTCCAGGAGGCCTTCCCAGACTGAGTCCCTTCCTTCCTCTCCCCCTCGTCCCCCTCTCCATCCCCTCCATCTTACCTCCTTCCCTTCTCCGCAGCACCTGTATATATGTATATATGTTTGTACAGATTTATTACCATATTTATTTATTTATTTATTTTACTTGTACATATCTATTCTATTTATTTTATTTTGTTAGTATGTTTGGTTTTGTTCTCTGTCTCCCCCTTTTAGACTGTGAGCCCGTTATTGGGTAGGGACTGTCTCTATATGTTGCCAACTTGTACTTCCCAAGCGCTTAGTACAGTGCTCTGCACACAGTAAGTGCTCAGTAAATACGATTGATGATGATGATGATGATGATAAGTACTGTGAGGCTGGGGATCTTAAAGCCTACAGAATTCAAGCATTTAGTATAGGGCTCAATAAGTGTTCAATAAGTGCCATCAGCAGCAGAAGTATTTATGCAGCCAATGCTGTGTGCACAACCACACGGCAAGTTCCTGAGAGAGAAGGCCAAACGGATGGTCTGCACTCTTTGCTTAAAAATTAATCAGTTTACAAAACTACGGAACTTAGAGCCAATCTTTAACGCGTAACTATTTTCGTGAAACCTTAGGTGGAAATCTTCAGAGTTTATGTTAACATGGAAAGTCTTATAAATTAACATTTTTTTTTCCCCAAAGAACAGGACTGGAAGCTGTGTGACTTTGGGCAAATCACTTACCTTCTCTGGGCCTCAGTTACCTCATCTGTAAAATGGGGATTAAGACAGTGAGCCCCACGAAGGACAACCTGATTACCTTGTATCCACCCCAGCGCTTAGAACAGTGCTTGGCACATAGTAAGTGCTTAAAAATACCATAATTATTATTATTATAATGATTGTGGTATTTCTTAAGAACTTACTATGTTTCAGGCACTGTACTAAGTGCTGGGGTGGATACAAGCAAATCGGGTTGGACATAGTCCCTGTCCCATGTGGGGCTCAAAGTCTCAATCCTCATTTTACAAGTGAGGGAACTGAGGCCCAGACAAGTGAAGTGACTTCTGCAAGGCTGCACAGGAGACAAGTGGCAGAGCCAGGATTAGAACCCAGGTCCTGCTGACCCTCAGGCCCAGGCTCTAGCCACTACGCCACGCTGCTTCCCCTATACCACAAGCTTCTGGGAGAGAAGGTCATCTATTTAAGAGGTGAGGGAGTCGTTATTAAATCCCGGGGAAAGAGACCAGTTCGAATCCAGAGACACCACGGAGAGGTTTTCCCAACCTCCCCCTCCTTCCTCCCTTTCCCCTCCTCTGACAACATCGTCAATTCTCTCCTTCATTCTTCTTCCCCTTTTATACTGTTCATTTTAAACGTTACACTTTACTCCCCGTTTTGTTCACACTCTAAAAGGTTTTATCACGCCGATAAAAGCAATCTACCTGATGCACAGCTGGCCCCCAGGATCATCTAATTGCTTTTGTGATGTGTCTCAGACAGCCCATGCCGCGCTCAGAACAGCTGAGCTCTTTCGTGAAAGTAAATTGAATCGTTCACAGATGGACTTGTTTTATAACATGGGTTTGAAGAGTCTCAGCTCGTTTGCGGCGATGTATGACACTCCGTGAAATTGTGGGCTTTCGCTTCTTTTTAGAGTGCAACACCTTGTTCTGGTGGAGAAGCAGGGTGGCCTAGTGGAGAGAGCTCAGGCCTGGGAGATAGAAGAACCTGGGTTCTGATTCCGACTCTGTCCCTTGTCTGTTGTGTGACCTTGGGCAAGTAGCTTCACTTCTCTTTGCCTCTTTCCTCATCTGGGAAATGGGGATTAAAACTGTCAGCACCATGTGGGACTGGGACTGTGTTTAGCCCGATTTGCTTGCATCCATCCCAGTGCTTTGTACAGTGCCTGGCAAATAATAAGTACTTAATCAATCAATCAATTGTATTTATTGAGTGCTTACTGTGTGCAGAGCACTGTACTAAGCGCTTGGGAAGTACAAGTTGGCAACATCTAGAGACAGTCCCTACCCAACAGTGAGCTCACAATCTAAAAGGGGGAGACAGAGAACAAAACCAAACATACTAACAAAGTAAAATAAATAGAATAGATATGTACAAGTAAAATAAATAAATAAATGAATAAATAGAGTAATAAATATGTACAAGCATACATACATATATACAGGTTGCATATATTTGCTTGCATCCATCCCAGTGCTTTGTACAGTGCCTGGCAAATAATAAGCACTTAACAAATGCCACAATTATTATTATTATTATTAGTTTACTGGGGAGTCACCTTCTTAGGAATATTGCAGCCTTAAAATATAATAATGATGACGTTTGTTAAGCACTTACTATGTGCAAAGCACTGTTCTAAGCTCTGGGGAAGATGCAAGGTGATCAGGTTGTCCCACGTGGGCCTCACTGTCTTAATCCCCATTTTACAGATGAGGGAACTGAGGCCCAGAGAAATGAAGTGACTTGCCCAAAGTCATACAGCTGACAACTGGCGGAGCCGGGATTTGAACCACTGACCTCTGACTCCAAAGCCCGTGCTCTTTCCATTGAGCCACGCTGCTTCTCTAAAATATGCTCACCAAATTTGTGTATCTCCCCTTATCATTTCAGTCGTGGCCTAGTTGATTGAACGCAGGCCTGGGAGTCCGAAGGACCTGGGTTCTAATCCCATTTGTCTTCCGTGTAACTTTGGTTAAGTCCCTTCACTTCTCTCTGCCTCTGTTCCCTCATCTGTGAAACGGTGGCTAAGCCTGTGAGCCTCATGTGGTACACGGACTGTGTCCAATCTGATTAGCTCAGATCTTCCCCAGTGCTTAGGACAGTGCCTGGCACATAGTAAGAGCTTAACTTGTCTCATTTTATGCCATCCAGTTCTCTCCAAGTCATAGCGACGCCATGGACGCATCTCTCCCAGAACACCTCATCTCCATCTGCAGTCGTTCTGGTCGTGGATCCATGGAGTTTCCTTGGGAAAAATCCAGAAGTGGTTTATCATCGCTGCCTTCCACGCAGTAAACCTGAGTCTCTGCCCTGGACTCTATTATTTATTTATTTATTATATATTTATTTATTATACATATTTATTACTCTATTTATTTATTTATTTATTTTACTTGTACATTGCTATCCTACTTATTTTATTTTGTTGGTATGTTTGGTTCTGTTCTCTGTCTCCCCCTTTTAGACTGTGAGCCCACTGTTGGGTAGGGACTGTCTCTATGTGATGCCAATTTGTACTTCCCAAGCGCTTAGTACAGTGCTCTGCACATAGTAAGCGCTCAATAAATACGATTGATTGATTGATTGATTGATTGACTCTCTCCCGGGCCACTGTTGCCCACCACGGGTGAGTTTTGGCTTGTAGCAGATGGCCTGACACTCGCTAGCCACTTGGCAAGCTAGGAATGGCATGGGTAGGCCTTGGCTTCACTCTCCCTCCCGTAGTCGAGAAGGGTAGAATACATATAATACATATTTATTATAATATGTAATATAATACATAATATATATAATATATATATAATTGATATATATTTATATATATAATATAATATAATATAATACATATTTATTACTCTATTTATTTATTTATTTATTTATTTTACTTGTACATTTCTATCCTATTTATTTTATTTTGTTGATATGTTTGGTTTTGTTCTCTGTCTCCCCCTTTTAGACTGTGAGCCCACTGTTGGGTAGGGACTGTCTCTATGTGTTGCCAATTTGTACTTCCCAAGCGCTTAGTACAGTGCTCTGCACATAGTAAGCGCTCAATAAATACGATTGATTGATTGATTGATTGATTGGAATACTGGAAACTCTCCAGGTGCGACCCTGAGAGGGGACTTAAATCATACCATAAAAAGAAAAAAGGCACTAATCGAAACTTCTTAAACACAGTTCTGTGACACATGGAGAATTTTGCACTTCAACAAGCTCATCGGGTGAAATCCTTCAAGATTCTATCTCCTTTCTGTGACCACCCTTGCACTTTTGATTTGCACCCTGTATTTATCCCATCCTCACCCCACATCACATATGTCCACATCCCTGATTCATTTTCATGTCCACCTCCCCCTCTAGTCTGGAAGCTGCCTGTGGGTAGGGTATGTAATTTGTTCTCGCCTGTCCCGCCGTCAACCCCTGGATCACGTCCTCCCCCTGACCTGGAATGCCTTCCCTCTACACATCTGCCAAGCTAGCTCTCTCCCTCCCTTCAAAGCCCTACTGAGAGCTCACCTCCTCCAAGAGGCCTTCCCAGACTGAGCCTCCTTTTTCCTCTCCTCCTCCCCATCCCCCTGCCCTACCTCCTTCCCCTCCCCACAGCACCTGTATATATGCTTGTACAGATTTATTACTCTATTTATTTTACTTGTATATATTTACTATTCTATTTATTTTGTTAATAATGAGGCCTTCCCAGACTGAGCCCCTTCCTTCCTCTCCCCTCGTTCCCCTCTCCATCCCCCTCATCTTACCTCCTTCCCTTCCCCACAGCACCTGTATATATGTATATATGTTTGTACATATTTATTACTCTATTTATTTATTTATTTTACTTGTACATACCTATTCTATTTATTTTATTTTGTTAGTATGTTTGGTTTTGTTCTCTGTCTCCCCCTTTTAGACTGTGAGCCCACTTGTCGTGTTGTCTACCTCCCACTTCTAGACTGTGAGCCAGTTGTTGGGTAGGGACTGTCTCTATATGTTGCCAACTTGTACTTCCCAAGCGCTTAGTACACTGCTCTGCACACAGTAAGCGCTCAATAAATACGATTGATTGATTGATTGATTGATTGATCTAGCTTTAATTCTATTTGTTCTGACGACTTGACACCTGTCCACATGTTTTGTTTTGTTGTCTGTCTTCCCCTTCTAGACTGTGAGCCTGAATATGTATTTTTCATTCAAGTCATTCAATTGTATTTATTGAGCGCTTACTGTGTGCAGAGCACTGTACTGAGCACGTGGGAAGTACAAGTCGGCAACATACAGAGACAGTCCCTACCCAACAACTGGCTCACGGTCTAGAAGTGGGAGGTAGAAAACACGACAAAACACGTAGACAGGTGGCTTTCCAAGACTGTTGTATTCTCCCAGGGGCTTAGTACAGTACTTTGCACACAATAAGAGCTCAATAAATACCATTTATTGATTGATCTGACAAAGGAGCAGTTTATAGGGGCTTGAGAAGCAGCGTGGCTCAGTGGAAAGAGCATGGGCTTTGGAGTCAAAGGTCATGGGTTCTAATCCTGGCTCCGCCAATTGTCAGCTGTGTGACTTTGGGCAAGTCACTTAACTTCTCTGTGCTTCAGTTACCTCATCTGCAAAATGGGGATGAAGACCATGAGACCCCCATCCAACAACCTGATCACCTTGTACCTCCCCAGTGCTTAGAACAGTGCTTGGCGCATAGTAAGCGCTTAATAAATCCCATTATTGTTATTGTTTTTTCTGATCGGCTGTCTTCACAGTTTCAATTATGGAGTCATTTGTTCTCTTGAGCAGGAGGTGAAATGAGGTGGATGATAATAATATCAAACACAGTCCCTGTCCCAAATGGGGTTCCCAAGCAGTATGGCCTAGTGACTAGAGCAAGGGCTTGGAAGTCAGAAGGTCATGGGTTCTAATTCCGGCTCTGCCACTAGTCTGCTGTGTGACCTTGGGTAAATCACTTCACTTCTCTGTGCTTCAGTTTCCTCATCTGTAAAATGGGGATTAAGACTGTGAGCCCCCTGTGGGACAACCTGATCACCTTGTAAGCTCCCCAGTGCTTAGAATGGTGCTTTGCACATAGTAAGTGCTTAATAAATGCCATCATTATTATTATTATTATTATAGTAAGTGCTTAATAAATGTGATTGAATGAATGAATGAATTCGATCATATTAACTGAGCACTTACTGTGTGCAGAGCACTGTTACTAAGTGCTTGGGAGAGGACAATACAACAATAAACAGACATATTCCCTGCCTGCCACCAGTTTACAGTCTAGAGGCAGAGAGATGCATATTAATATAAATAAATGAATTACAGACATATACATAAGTACTGTAGGGTGTGGGGGGAGAGCAAGAAGAGGGATTCGTGGTGACGTAAAAGGGAGGGGGAGCTGAGAAATAGTGGGGCTTAGTCTGGGAAGGCCTCTTGGAGGAGGTATGCCTTCAGTACTGTATTGAGCACCCGGATAGATACAAGACAATTGGGTTGGACACAGTCTCTGTCCCACATAGAACTCACAGTCTCTATCCCCACTTTCCAGATGAGGTAACTAAGGCCCAGAGAAGTGAAGTGACTTGCCCAAGGTCCCACAACAGACAAGTGGTGGAGCCAGGATTAGAACCCAGGTTCTTCTGACACCCAAGCCTGGGCTCTATCCTCTAGACCACACTGATTCCCTCCTCCCCTCCTTAACTTCCACCTTTAACCGCTCACTCTCCACTGGTTCCTTCCCCTCTGCCTTCCAACATGCCCATGTCTCCCCATCCTAAAGAAAACCCTCTCTTGACCCCACCTCTCCTTCTAGTTGTCACCCTATCTCCCTCCTACCCTATCTTTCCAAACTCCTAAAGCAAGTTGTCGATTCCTGCTGCCTCAAATTCCTCAATGCCAACTCTCTCCTTGACCCCCTCCAATCTGGCTTCCATCCCCTACACTCCACTGAAACTACCCTCTCAAAGGTCACCGATGACCTCCTTCTTGCCAAATCCAACGGCTCATGGTCTATCCTAATCCTCCTTGACCTCTCAGATGCCTTCAACACTGTGGACCACCCCCTTCCCCTCAACACACTATCCATCCTTGGCTTCACAGACTCCGTCCTCTCCTGGTTCTCCTCTTATCTCTCTGGCCGTTCATTCTCCATCTCCTTTGCAGGCTCCACCTCCCCCGTCCCATCCCCTTACTGTAGGGGTTCCTCAAGTGTCAGTTCTTGGTCCCCTTCTCTTCTCTACCTACACTTACTCCCTTGGTGAACTCATTCTCTCCCGCGGCTTCAACTATTATCTCTACGCTGATGACACCCAAATCTACGTCTCTGCCCTTGCTCTCTCTCCCTCTCCTTCTGGCTTCAGGACATCTCCATCTGGATATCTGCCCACCATCTAAAACTCAATACATGCAATACTGAACTCCTTATCTTCCCTCCCAAACCCTGCCCTCTCCCTGACTTTCCTGTCACTGTAGATGGCACTACCATCCTTCCCGTCTCACAAGCCTGCAACCTTGATGTCATCCCTGACTCTGCTCTCTCATTCACCCCACGCATCCAATCTGTCACCAACAACAACAATAACAATAATGGTGTTTATTAAGCACTTACTATGTGCAAAGCACTGTTCTAAGCGCTGGGGAGGTTACAGGGTGATCAGGTTGTCCCATATGGGGCTTACAGTCTTAATCTCCATTTTACAGATGAGGTCACTGAGGCACAGAGAAGTGAAGTGATTTACCCAAAGTAACACAGCTGACAATTGGCAGAGCCGAAATTAGAACCCATGACCTCTGACTCTCAAGCCCAGGCTCTTTCCACTGAGCCATGCTGCCTGCCAGTCTCACCTCCACGACATCACCAAGATCCGCCCTTTCCTCTCCATCCAAACTGCTACCTTGCTGGTTCAATCTCTCATCCTCTTCCGACTGGATTACTGCATCAGCCTCCTCTCTGATCTCTCATCTTCCCGTCTCTTCCCCCTTCAGTCTATACTTCATGCTGCTGCCCGGATCATCTTTGTGCAGAAAGGCTTTGGGCATGTTACTCCCCTCCTCAAAAATCTCCAGTGGCTGCCTGTCAACCTACGAATCAAGCAAAAACTCCTCACTCTTGTCTTCAAGGCTGTCCATCCCCTCGCCCCCTCCTACCTCACCTTCTTTCTCTCCTTCTACAGCCCGCACCCTCCACTCCTCTGTCGCCGCTAACCTCCTCAATGGGCCTCGTTCTCACCTGTCCCACCGTTGACCCCTGGCCCACATCCTCCACATATCCACCAAGCTAGGTCTCTTCCTCCCTTCACAGCCCTACTGAGAGCTCACCTCCTCCAGGAGGCCTTCCCAGACTGAACCCCCTTTTTCCTCTCGTCCTCCCCATCCCCCTGGCCCTACCTCCTTCCCCTCCCCACAGCACCAGTATATATATTTGTACAGATTTAATACTCTATTTTACTTATACATATTTACTATTCTATTCATTTTGTTAATCATGTGCATATAGCTTTAATCCTATTTGTTCTGGCGATTTTGACACTGGTCTACATTTTGTTTTGTTGTCTGTCTCCCTTTTTTAGACTGTGAGCCCATTGTTGGTTAGGGATCATCTCTATATGTTGCCGACTTGTACTTCCCAAGCCCTTAGTACGGCGCTCTGCACACAGTAAGCGCTCAATAAATATGATTGATTGAATGAATGAATGATGAAAACATGTTTCAGCAGCTCTCCCCACACTTTGTCTCCAAATAAGCACTAAGCCAATTGGCCCTACTGAGTCACTCATAGGCTCTCCCCCTTTCCCTAATAATAATAATAATATAATAATAATAATAATAATAATAATAATAGTATTTGTTAAGTGCTTACTATGTGCTAGGCACTGTACAAAGTGCTGGATGTAAGCAAAGTGGGTTGGACACAGTCCCTGTCCCAAGTGGGGCTCACAGTCCCAATCCCCATTTTACAGATGAGGCCAGAAAATGATAATAATAATAATAATAATAATAATAATAATAATAATATTGGTATTTGTAAAGTGCTTACTATGTGCAAAGCACTGTTCTAAGCTCTGGAGGGAAGTGACTTGCCCAAGGTCACACAGCAGACAAGTGGTGGAGCCAGGATTAATAATAATAATTATGGTATTTGTTAAGCACTTATTGAGTGCCAGGCACCTTTCTAAGCGCTGCAGTAGATACAAGATAATTGGATTGGACACAGTCCCTGTCCCACGTGGGGCTCACAGTCTTAATCCCTATTTTACAGATGAGGGAACCGAGGCCCAGAGAAGTGAAGTGACTTTCCTAAGGTCATACAAAAGGCAAGTGGCAGAGCCAGGATTAGAACCCGATTAGAATCAGCGCTTAGAACAGTGCTTTGCACATAGTAAGCACTTAATAAATGCCATTAAAAAAAAAACCCGACCCTCTAGCCACTACACCATGTTGCTTCTAGCAGAACAGGTGATGAAGCTGAATAGACAGAGTTCTCCATCCCGCCTCTAGAAAGACCAGGCATTGGGCTGCTCCTCAGGGGATATGATTAGGAAGAAAGAGGCTATCAAAGAGTCGTAAAAGATATTGAAATTTAGATCAATATCACCGTGAATACCTGCGAGCTATTACGTCTCAGCTCGGTTTACTTTAAGTGATGGAGGCGGGTGATTTTCCTTAAATGGGCTTAAAGTTATAGCTCCATTGTCAGCAATATTGTCGTCCTTTGCATCTGGTTCTCTCTGGAAGTGTTTTATTTCAGAGGTAGAGAACTGGAAATTTTGAAGGCAACTGGCAGAATCCAGTAAACATTTCCTTTCCCTAACGGGACTATCCAACAGCTGAGATGTTTTCATTATTTAAACAACATCCGTATTTAGAAAAAAATAACTGTGTCATTAATTCAAGTAATGGTGGAGAAAACTGCTCAGAAAAAGCATTTAACTATACTTAACATCAATAGCATTTATTAAGCACTTACTGTGTGCAGAGCAATCAATCAATCAATCGTATTTATTGAGCGCTTACTGTGTGCAGAGCATTGTACTAAGTGCTTGGGAAGTACAAGCTGGCAACATATAGAGACAGTCCCTACCCAACAGTGGGCTCACAGTCTAGAAGGGGGAAACAGAGAACAAAACCAAACATATTCACAAAATAAAATAAATAGAATAGATATGTACAAGTAAAATAAATAAATATTTATTTAAATAGAGTAATAAATATGTACAAACATATATACATACATATAGGTGCTTTGGGGAAGGGAAGGAGGTAAGATGGGGGGATGGAGAGGGGGACGAGGGGGAGAGGAAGGAAGTGGCTCAGTCTGGGAAGGCCTCCTGGAGGAGGTGAGCTCTCAGTGCTTGGGAGAGGACAATATAACAGAGTTGACAGACAGTTTACCTGCCCACAACAAGCTTACAATCTAATAATAATAATAATAATAATGATGGTTTTTGTTAAGCACGTACTATGTGCCAAGCACCATTCTAAGCACTGAGGTAGATACAAGCTAATCAGGTTGCCCCACATGGGGCTCACAGTCTTAATCCCCATTTTACAGATGAAGTAACTGGGACACAGAGAAGTGAAGTGGATTGCCCAAGGTCACACAGCAGCCAAGTGGTGGAGCCAGGATTAGAACCCATGATCTTGGACTCCCAAGCCTGGGCTCTTGCCACTAAGCCATGATGCTTCTCTAGAGGGGAAGACAAACATTAATAGGAGTAAGTAATCCCTCCATCAGCAACAGCAGTGTCTGTGGAGTGCTTAATGAGTACTGGGCACTGTACTAAGCACTTCAGAGAATACAACACATGCGAAAGACACTTCCAATCAATCTATCGATAGTATTTACTGAGCAGTTGAGTACTACACACAATACTAAGAGTTTGAAAAGCCAGGTGGCCTAGTGGAAAGAATCCATTCCTGGGAATCAGAGGACCTGGGTTCGATAATCCCAGCTCTGCCATGGGCACAATAATGATACTAGTACTAATGATGGTATTTGTTAAGTGCTTACTTTGTGCCAAGCCCTGTTCTAAGTGCTGGGGTAGTTACAAGGTAATTCATTCATTAATTCATTCAATCATATTTATTGATCGCTTAACTGTGTGCAGAGCACTGTACTAAGCACTTGGGAGGTACAAGTCAGCAACATATAGAGACGGTTCCTACCCAACAATGGGCTCACGGTCTAGAAGAGGAAGACAGGTTGTCCCACGTGGGGCTCACAGTCTTAATCCCAATTTTACAGATGAGGTGACTGAGGCACAGAGAAGTGAAGTGAGTTGCCCAGGGTCACACAGCTGAGAAATTGAAGAATCGGGATTAGAACCCATGACCTCTGACTCATTCATTCATTCCTTCAATCATATTTATTGAGCGCTTACTGTGTGCAGAGCACTGTACTAAGTGCTTGGGAAGCACAGGTTGGCAACATATAGAGACTGTCCCTACCCAACAGTGGGCTTACAGTCTAGAAGGGGGAGACAGACAACAAAACAAAACATATTAACCAAATAAAATAAATAGAATAAATATGTACAAGTAAAATAAATAGAGTAATAAATATGTACAAATATATATACATATATACAGGTGCTGTGGGGAGGGGAAGGAGGTAAGGTGGGGGGATGGGGAGGGGAAGGAGGTAAGGTGGGGGGATGGGGAGGCGGAGGAGGGGGAGAGGAAAGAGGAGGCTCAGTCTGGGAAGACCTCCTGGAGGAGGTGAGCTCTCAGTAGGGCTTTGAAGGGAGGAAGAGAACTAGCTTGGCGAATGTGCGGAGGGAGGGCATTCCCGGCCAGGGGGAGGACGTGGGCCGGGGGTCGACGACGGGACAGGCAAGAACAAGGCACAATGAGGAGGTCAGAGGCAGAGGAGTGGAGGGTGCGGGCTGTAGAAGGAGAGAAGGAGGTGAGGTAGGAGGGGGCGAGGTGATGGACAGCCTTGAAGCCGAGAGTGAGGAGTTTTTGCTTGATGCGAAGGTTGATTGGTAGCCACTGCAGATTTTTGAGGAGGGGAGTAACATGCCCAGAGTGTTTCTGCACAGAGATGATCCGGACAGCAGCGTGAAGTATAGAGTGAAGTGGGGAGAGACACGAGGATGGGAGATCAGAGAGGAAGCTGATGCAGTAATCCAGTCGGGATAGGATGAGAGATTGAACGAGCAGGGTAGTGGTTTGGATGGAGAGGAAAGGGTGGATCTTGGCAATGTTGCGGAGGTGAGACCGGCATGTTTTGGTGATGGATTGGATGTGAGTGGTGAATGAGAGAGCGGAGTCGAGGATGACACCGAGGTTGCGGGCTTGTGAGACGGGAAGGATTGTAGTGCCATCAACAGTGATGGGAAAGTCAGGGAGAGGGCAAGGTTTGGGAGGGAAGATAAGGAGTTCAGTCTTGGACATGTTGAGTTTTAGATGGCGGGCAGACATCCAGATGGAGATGTCCTGAAGGCAGGAGGAGATGCGAGCCTGAAGGGAGGGAGAGAGATCAGGGGCAGAAATGTAGATTTGGGTGTCATCAGCATAGAGATGATAGTTGAAGCCATGGGAGCAAATGAGTTCACCAAAGGAGTAAGTATAGGTAGAGAACAGAAGGGGACCAAGAACTGAGCCTTGAAGAACCCCTACAGTAAGGGAATGGAAGGGGGAGGAGGAGCCCACAGAAGAGACTGAGAATGAATGGCCAGAGAAATAAGAGCAGAACCAGGAGAGGACGGAGTCTGTAAAGCCAAGGTTGGATAGCCTGTTGAGGAGAAGGGGGTTGTCCACAGTGTCGAAGGCAGCTGAGAGGTGGAGGAGGATTAGGATAGAGTAAGAGCCATTGGATTTGGCAAGAAGGAGGTCATTGGTGACCTGTGAGAGGTCAGTTTCCATGGAATGTAGGGGACAGAAGCCAGACTGGAGGGGGTCGAGGAGAGAGTTGGCGTTGAGGAATTTGAGGCAGCACGTGTAGATGACTCATTCAAGGAGTTTGGAAAGGAATGGTAGGAGGGAGATAGGGCGATAACTAGAAGGGGAGGTGGGGTCAAGAGAGGGTTTTTTTAGGATGGGAGAGACGTGAGCATGTTTGAAGGCAGAGGGGAAGGAACCAGTTGAGCGTGAGCGGTTGAAGATGGAAGTTAAGGAGGGGAGAAGGGATGGAGCGAGAGATTTCATAAGATGAGAGGGAATGGGGAATGACTGCCAGGCCTGGGCTCTTCCCACTAAGCCATGCTGCTGTGTGACCATGGGGGTCTACTTTAACTTCTCTGTGCCTCATTATCCACATCTGTAAAATGGGATTTTATACCTGTTCCTCATCCTACTTAGACTGTGAACTCTGTGTGGGATGGGGCTTGTCTGACCTAATTAAACTCATTGTGGGTAGTTAATTCATTCATTCAATCGTATTGATTGAGTGCTTACTGTGGGCAGAGCATTGTACTAAGCATTTGGAGATTACAGTATAGTAATATAACAGACACATTCCCTGCCCATAGTGAACTTACGATCTAGAGGGGGAGACAGACATTAATGCAAGTAAATAAATGATTGATATATACTTAAGTGGTGTGGGGCTGGGAGGGGGGGATGAATTAAGGGAGCAAGTCAGGGAGATGCAGAAGGGAGTAGAAGAGGAAAGGAGAGCTTAGTAATAATAATGATAATTATCATTATAATAATCAGCATGGCTCAGTGGAAAGAGCCCGGGCTTTGGAGTCAGAGGTCATGGGTTCAAATCCCGGCTCCACCACTTGTCAGCTGCGTGACTTTGGGCAAGTCACTTCACTTCTCTGTGTCTCAGTTACCCCATCTGTAAAATGGGGATTAAGAGTGTGAGCCCCACGTGGGACAACCTGATTGCCTGATATCCCCTCCAGTGCTTGGCACATAGTAAGCGCTTAGCAAATGCCATTATTATTATTATAATCATTATTATTAATATTACTAAGAGAGTAGAAGAAGAGGAAAGGAGGGCTTAGTCAGAGAAGACCTCTTAGAGAGCCAACCCCCCGCCCCAAGACTGTAAGCTCGTTGTGGACAGAGAATGTGTGTTATACTGTTATATTGTTGTCTCCCAAGCGCTTAGTACAGAGCTCTGCACAATGTAAGCGCTCAATAAATATGAATGAGTGAATGAAGGAGATGGGCCTTCAATAAGGCTTTGAGGTGGGAGTACATCAGCCAACTTTGTTATATTTTACTATCCCCAACCATTTAGTGTTCAGTCAATACCATTGATTGATTGATGGATTGATGGATACACTTGTGTCTACCCCAGTAATTAAGCACATAAGAAATACTTAAAAACTATTATTATCATCATTATTGTCCTTTTTATTGTCAACATTATTAGAGTACACCAGAAATAAGACCCTCCTTGTTTTTGCTCAAGGAACATAGTGATAAAATAATGATAGTGATGTTGATAATAATAAAAATGTTAATAATAATAGTAAGTATTATGCATTGAAGTTCATACAATCTGATTAAATCAGACATAATACCTGTCCCATTTAGGACTGCCCAGTCAGTGGAGGAGGCCCTCGATGTCATTTTCGGAGGGTTTAGAAGGCTGAGCCCCACAAGGGACAACCTGATTACCTCATATCTTCTCTGTGCCTCAGTTACCTCATCTGTAAAATGGGTATTTGAAGGGGAATGGGAAATGGGAATGGGAATGGGAAAATGAAGCAGCGTGGCTCAGTGGAGAAGAGCCCGGGCTTTGGAGTCAGAAGTCATGGGTTCAAACCCTGGCTCCGCCAATTGTCAGCTGTGTGACTTTGGGCAAGTCACTTAACTTCTCTGTGCCTCAGTTACCTCATCTGTAAAATGGGGATTGAGACTGTGAGCCCCAAGTGGGACAACCTGATCACCTTGTAACCTCCCCAGCGCTTAGAACAGTGCTTTGCACATAGTAAGCACTTAATAAATGCCATCATTATTATTATTATTATTAAGACTGTGAGCCCCACGTGGGACAACCTGATAACCTTGTATCCTCCCCAGCGCTTATAACAGTGCTTTTCACATAGTAAGTGCTTAACAAATGCCATCATTATTATTATTATTATATCTACCCCAGCACTTAGAACAGTGCTTGACACATAGTAAGTGCTTAAAAAATACCATCATTATTATTATCATTAATCAGTCAATCGATCAATCACATTTATTGAGAGCTTATGGTGTGCAGAGCACTGTATTAAGCACTTGGGAGAGTGCAATAGAAAAATATAACAGACACATTCCCTGCCCGCAATGAGCTTGTAGACTAGAGGGGGAGAGGAACACTAATAGATATCAATAAATGACAGATATGGATGTAAGAACTGTGGGGCTGAGGGAAGGGTGAATAAAGGTTGCAAAGCCAAGTGCGAGGGTCACACAGATGAAAGTGTGTGTACTGAATATAATAATAATAATAATAATAATAATGGCATTTATTAAGTGCTTACTATGTGCAAAGCACTGTTCTAAGTGCTGGGGAGGTTACAAGGTGATCAGGTTGTCCCATGGGGGGCTCACAGTCTTCATCTCCATTTTACAGATGAGGTAACTGAGGCACAGAGAAGTTAAGTGACTTGCCCATAGTCACAGAGCTGACAAGTGGAGGAGTGGGATTTGAACCCATGACCTCTGACTCCAAAGCCCGGGCTTTTTCCACTGAGCCATGCTGCTGCTCATATATATCCTTCTGGGGTAACTGTGGATGAGTGAACACACCTGCCAGAGGAGGCTGTTGGGTTTGGGGCAAAGAATGTGTTCAGCAACTCTATCTTATTATATTGTACTCTCCAAAGTGCTTAGTACAGTGCTCCGCACATCAGAAGCTCTCAATAAATGCGATTGATTGATTAACAGGACTTAAAACAATCACCTTTAATCAGGGACAGCCTAAACAGAACAAATATTCTGCAAAGTGGAAATAACGAACACAATCATTCAACCGATGGTATTTATTCAGCGCTAATTATAATTAATAATAATAATGGTATTTGTCAAGCGCTTACTATGTGCCAAGCACTGTTCTAAGCTCTGGGGTAGGTTGTCCCACGTGAGGCTCACAGTCTTAATCATCATCATCATCATCAATCGTATTTATTGAGCGCTTACTATGTGCAGAGCACTGTACTAAGCGCTTGGGAAGTACAAATTGGCAACATATAGAGACAGTCCCTACCCAACAGTGGGCTCACAGTCTAAAATCCCCATTTTCCAGATGAGGGAACTGAGGCACAGAGAAGTTAAGTGGCTTGCCCAGGGTCACACAGTAAAGTGGCGTGGCTGGGATTAGAACCCACGTCCTCTGCTTCCCAAGCCTCTGCTCTTTCCATGTGCAGAGCACTGTTCTAAGCATCTGGGAGCATACAAAACCAGTAGTAGACATGTTCCCTGCCCGTGACTAGCTCACATTACTCTGAAATGCACAAAGGAAAACATAAAGTTCCACTTCGAGGAAGAATTGTTTTCCACAGCTTGTTTTCCCAGTTAACGTTCAGGAAAAAGTAATGACCTAATCTTAACGTCCTTCTTGACGACAATAAGTACAGTGGAAAACAGCATCGCTGTCATCCTTTTGGATGGCAGAAATGTTTGTTGTTGTGTTGTTTCCTCCTTTCTGCCAAACCGTCTTCCCAAACAGGCCGGAAAACCACCTTTGGTAATGTGGACACTTATTACGTCCTCCAAATGGGGCTCTGAATCAAGTTATAATTCCCTATCATTCCCACGTAAAACAATTGTCCCTAATTAATACAACTGCCGCCAACCGGCACCCAGCTGCTTTTATAGCATTAGCAATCTGGTTTGGAGAACGCTGCACTTTAGTAATCTCAAATCCGCATTTCACACTCCGGAGCCTTATGCTTACATTTGCCGAAAGAGTCGTTTCCCAAACGATTTATGCTAACGCTCTTCTACACCAATACCGTCGTTTTGCTGAAAAAAACAACAGCATCAAAAGTAGACATAGAGTTCAGTTCCTTGAATTAAGATAATAATAATAATAATGATGGAATTTGTTAAGCGCTTACTATGTGCAGAGCACTGTTCTAAGCGCTGGGGGTGGATACAAGGTGATCAAGTTGTCCCATGTGGGGCTCACAGTCTTAATCCCCATTTTACAGATGAGGGAACTGAGGCTCAGAGAAGTGAAGTGACTTGCCCAAGGTCACACAGCAGACATGTGGCGGAGCCGGGATTCGAACCCATGACCCCTGACTCCAAAGCCCGTGCTCTTCTCCAGTGAGCCAAGATAGTCTAATAGGGTAGACTGTGAGCCCATTGTTGGGTGGGGACCGTCTCTATACGTTGCTGACTTGTACTTCCCAAGCGCTTAGTACAGTGCTCTGCGCACAGGAGGCACTCAATAAATAGGATTGAATGAATGAATGATCCCAAATAGAAGCGACATGGTCAAGAAGTTACAGCACAGGCCTTGGAGTCAGAAAGACCTAGGTTCTAATTCTGCTCTGTTGCTTATCTGCTGTGTGCCCTTGGGCCAGTCACTTCACTTCTCTGGGCCTCAGTTTCCTCATCTGTAAAATGGGAGTGAAGACTGCAAGCCCCATGTGGGACAGGGACTGTGTTCAACCTGATTACCTTATATCTACCCCAGTGCTTAGACCATTGCTAGGCACATAATAATGTTGGTATTTGTTAAGCGCTTACTATGTGCAAAGCACTGTTCTAAGCACTGGGGAGGATACAAGGTGATCAGGTAGTCCCACGTGGGGCTCACAGTCTTCATCCCCATTTTACAGATGAGGGAACTGAGGCACAGAGAAGTGAAGTGACTTGCCCAAAGTCAAACACCTGACAAGCGGCAAAGCCGGGATTTGAACCCATGACCACTGACTCCCAAGCCCATGCTCTTTCTGTGAGCCACCCTGGTTCCTTACATAGTAAACACCTAACAAATACCCCCCCAAAAAAAAATTTGCACCCTGTTCTGAGCTAAATGCTGTATAAAATCAATCAATCAAATAGCTTTCATTAAGTTATTACTGTAAAGAACACTGTAGTAGACACTTGGGACAGTTTAGTACAATGCACTTCACACTCAATAACTCAATAGTAATAATACTATTATTATCATATGTAATCACTATTATTATATGTTATAATATGTAATTACATGTATAATATGTAATTATATGTAATGTATTATATGTAAGCACTCAATAATAATAATAATAATAATCGTATTTGTTAAGCACTTACTAAGTGCCAAGCATTGTTCTAAGCACTGTGGTGCATACAAGGTAATCAGGTTGTCCCACGTGGGGCTCACGGTCTTCATCCCCATTTTCCAGATGAGGTAACTGAGGCACAGAGAAGTGAAGTGACTTACCCAAGGTCACACAGCAGACACGTGGCAGAGCAGGGAATTAGAACCCACATCCTCTGACTCCCAAGCCCAGAATCTTGCCACTGAGCCATGCTGCTTCATAAGTACCATGGATTGATTGATAGGCAGTCAGTCGTATTTATTGAGCGCTTCCCCCTTTTAGACTGTAAGCCCACTGTTGGGTAGGGACTGTCTCTGTATGTTGCCATCTTGTACTTCCCAAGCGCTTAGTACAGTGCTCTGCACACAGTAAGTGCTCAATAAATACGATTGATTGACTGATTGATTGATTCCCATGTGCTTCACTGTATGAAGCCCTTGGGAGAGTACAATATAATAATATAACAGACACATTCCCTGCCTTCAGTGAGCTTCCAGTCTAGAGGGACTTTTAAGATCTAGAGGAGCTTACAATCTAGAGTTTATAATAATAATAATAATCATGGCATTTATTAAGCGCTTACTATGTGCAAAGCACTGTTCTAAGCACTGGGGAGGTTACAAGGTGATCAGGTTGTCCTACGGAGGGCTCACAGTCTTAATCCCCATTTTACAGATGAGGGAACTGAGGCACAGAGAAGTTAAGTGACTTGCCCAAAGTCACACAGCTAACAATGGGCAGAGCCGGGATTTGAACCCATGACCTCTGACTCCAAAGCCCGTGATCTTTCCACTGAGCCAAGCTGCTTCTCTAGGGACAAGGGGACAAGTTTACAGTATTTTGGTACGGAACACTGTACTAAGCACCGAGTAGATACAAGACAACTAGATCAGAGACATTCTAGGCCCTATTTGGGGCTCACAGCCTAACTGCAGTCCATTGTTATAATAATAATGATAATAATAACAATTATAGTACTTGATGATGATGATGGTATTTGTTAAGTGCTTATTATGTGCCAAGCACTGTTCTAAGCACTGGGGGGGATACAAGGTAATCAGGTGGGACACAGTCCCTATCATCATCATCATCATCATCAATCGTATTTATTGAGCGCTTACTATGTGCAGAGCACTGTACTAAGCGCTTGGGAAGTACAAATTGGCAACATATAGAGACAGTCCCTACCCAACAGTGGGCTCACAGTCTAAAAGGGGGAGACAGAGAACAAAACCAAACATACTAACAAAATAAAATAAATAGAATAGATATGTACAAATAAATTAAATAAATAAATAGAGTAAAAAAAAAAAATATGTACAAACATATATACATATATACAGTCCCTATCCCATGTGCGGCTCACAGTCTTATCCCAGTGTGGCTCAATGGAAAAAGCCCTGGCTTGGGAGTCAGAGGTCGTGGGTTCTGATCTCAGCTCTTCCACTTATCAGCCGTGTGACTTTGGGCAAGTCACTTAATTTCTCTGTGCCTCAGTTCTCTCATCTGTCAAATGGGGATTAAGACTGTGAGCCCCACGTGGGACAACCTGATTACCTTGTATCTACCACAGTGCTTACAACAGTGCTTGGCACATAGTAAGCATTTAACAAATACCATGATTATTATTATTATTATTACCCCAGTGCTTAGTAAAGTGCCTGGCACGTAGTAAGCGCTTAACAAATACCATAAAAAATGTACATATCTATGGAGAAACAATGTGGTCTAGTGGATAGAATCCGGGCCTGCGAGTCAGAAGGCCCTCAGTTCTAATCCTGGCTCCACCAGTGGTCTGCTGTGTCACCTTGGGGAACTCATTTCACGTCCCTGTGCCTCAGTCTCCTCATCTGTAAAATGGGGATTAGTACCGTGAGCCCACGTGGGACAGGGATTGTTAGAGAAGCAGCATGGCTCAGAGGAAAGGGAGCGGGCTTGGGAATCAGAGGTCATGGGTTCTAATGTCGGCTCTGCCACTTATCAGCTGTGTGACTTTGCTTCTCTGTGCCTCAGTTACCTCATCTGGAAAATGGGAATTAAGACTGTGAGTCCCATGTGGGACAACCTGATTACCTTGTATCTCCCCCAGCACTTAGAACAGTGTTTGGCACATAGTAAGGGCTTAATAAATACCAAAATTATTATTATTACTAACCTTACCTTATATCTAACTCTGCTCTTTGTACCCTGCCTGGCACATAGTAAGCGCTTAGCAAATACCATAAAAAAAAAATAAATGTACATAAGTGGTGTGGGGCTGAGGATGAGGCAAATACCAAATGCCGAAGGTTACAGATCCGAGTGTAGAGCCAAGTGCAGAGAAGCAGCGTGGCTCAATGGAAAGAGCCCGGGCTTGGGAGTCAGCGGTCATGGGTTCTAATCCTGACTCCACCACTTGTCAGCTGTGGGGCTTTGGACGAGTGACTTCACTTCTCAGTGCCTCAGTGACCTTATCTGTAAAATGGGGATTAAGACTGTGAGCCCCACATGGGACAGTTTAGTACAGTGCTCTGCACACAGTAAACGCTCAATAAATATGATTGAATGAGTGCATTAACTTGGATCCCCCCAGTGCTTAGAACACTGCTTGGAACATAGCGCTTAACAAATACCATTATTATTATTATTATCATTATTATTATTATTATTAAGTACCATTAAATGAATGAATGAATGAATGAATGAATGAATGGATGGATGAATGGATGAATGAGGGAAAATATTCCCTCTACTGTCTAGAGGGAAAATATTTGAGTCTCCCTGTTGGTGATTCAAACCCTGATGGTTCTGAATTTCAGGTCATTCATTCAGTCAGTCAGTCAGTCGTATTTACTGAGCACTTAGTGTGCGCAGAGCACTGTACTAAGCGCTTGGGAGAGCACAATAAAACAATAAACAGACACACTGTCTGCCCACAATGAGTTTACAGTCTAGAGTGGGAGACAGACATTAATATAAATAAATGAACTACAGATATGGTCATATATGCTATACTACACCCATTTCTGGACTGCATATTTCATTTCTACCCATCCGCAACCCTCACGCACGTTTAGCTATTCAGGGAACCATTCCATTTATTCTGATTCCACAGCATTTTATCCTAACCCAAGCGTTCAGTGTAGTATTCCGTATGTAGTAAGCATCAGTTGATACAATATTTTGATTGTTCTTAATATCTCCCGCATCAGAGTTGAAACTCCCTGTGGGAGATCGGCTTCTATTGTACAATCCCAGCATTTAGATCAGTGTATCACACACAGTGGTTATTTATTTAACGCTGTCAATCCTTGCTATTTCAGACCACAGTTTGTAAACCCTGAACCCCAGAAACACCCTTTATATTAAACAGGACTGCATGAATAAATCAGGAGTCATGCATTTAGATTATCATTGGCATTCAGTGAAACTGGCAGCTTTTCAACCTTCACCTAAGGGCTTGGCTTTATCATCATCAATCGCATTTATTGAGCGCTTAATGTGTGCAGAGCACTGTACTAAGCTTTATTTCTGGAAAGAGAAAATTCTTAAACTGTTCATCGGAGCCCTGCTAGATTAACAGGTAGTTCTGAATCTCAGGAGGTTCATCCATTCATTTGACTGTATTTATTGAGCGCTTACTGTGTGCAGAGCACTGTACCAAGCTCTTGGGAGAATACAATAGAACGATAAATGGACACATTTCCTGCCTACAAGGAGTTGACAGTCTAAAGGGGGAAACGCGTTAATAAAAATGAATCATCAATTGTATTTATTGAGCGCTTACTATGTGCAGAGCACTGACTAGGCACTTGAATAAATGACAGATCTGGATGTAAATCAGAGTAAGCCAGAGAAGCAGCGTGGCTCAGTGGAAAGAGCCCAGGTTTGGGAGTCAGAGGTCATGGGTTCTAATCCTGACTCTGCCATGTATCTTCTGGGTGACTTCTCTGAGCCTCAGTGACCTCATTTGGAAAACGGGGATGAAGACTGTGAGCACTGTGTGGGACAACCTGATCACCTTGTATCCTCCCCAGCGCTTAGAACAGTGCATCACACATAGTAAGTGCTTAACAAATGTCATCATTATTATTATTATCATTACCAGACTGAGCCCCCTTTTCCCTCTCCTCCTCCCCATCTCCCCCGCCCTACCTCCTTCCCCTCCCTACAGCACTTGTATATATATATATATATATATATATATATATATATATATATACATGTTTATTACTCTATTTTACCTGTACATGTTTACTATTCTATTTATTTTGTTAATGATGTGCATATAGCTTTAATTCTATTTGTTCTGATGATTTTGACACCTGTTGACATGCTTTGTTTTGTTGTCTGTCTCCCCCTTCTAGACTGTGAGCCCGTTGTTGGGTAGGGACCGTGTCTATATGTTGCTAACTTGGACTTCCCAAGTGCTTAGTACAGTGCTCTGCACACAGTAAGCACTCAATAAATACAATTGAATGAATGAATGAATATTATTATTAAGTGGTGTGGGGCTGGGAGGGGGGATGAATAAAGGGAGCAAATCAGGGTGATGCAGAAGGGAGTGGGAGTAGAGGAAAGGGGGGCTTAGTCAGGGCGGGCCTCTTGGAGGAGGCATACAGATCCTGTGGCTTCATGCAAGCACTTCTCTCCTCCAAACGCTCGCTCTTAGAGCAATTAAGTTCTCTTTTGGACAATCAATCAATCAGTCAATCAATCGTATTCATTGAGCACTTACTGTGTGCAGAGCACTGTATTAAGCGCTTGGGAAGTACAAGTTGGTAACATATAGAGACGGTCCCTACCCAACAGTGGGCTCACAGTCTAGAAGGGGGAGGCAGAGAACAAAACAAAACATATTAACAAAATAAAATAAATAGAATAGATATGTGCAAGTAAAATAAATAAATAAAAAGAGTAATGAATACGTACAAACATAAATACATATATACAGGTGCTGTGGGGAAGGGAAGGAGGTAAGGCGGGGGAGATGGAGGGGGAGAGGACAGAGGGGGCTCAATCTGGGAAGGCCTCCTGGAGGAGGTGAGCTCTCAGTAGGGCCTTGAAGGGAGGAAGAGAGCTAGCTTGGCGGATGTGGGGAGGGAGGGTATTCCAGGCCAGGGGGATGACGTGGGCCGGGGGTCGATGGCGGGACAGGCGAGAACAAGGCCCGGTGAGGAGATTAGCGGCAGAGGAGCGGAGGGTGCGGGCTGGGCTGGAGAAGGACAGAAGGGAGGTGAGGGAGGAGGGGGCGAGGTGATGGACAACCTTGATGCCCAGGGTGAGTTGTTCTGGTGGAGACTGAAAAGCTTTTAGCTGATTTGCTTTGCAGTGGCATCTTTTCTTCAACGGACAGTGAATCCAGGACCCCCAGAAGAGCAGACAACCACTGGCTCCCACCCACCACAAACCTCCACTCCCAGCAGCTGGGATTGGCTACAAGATTCAAGGGCAGACTGTCCTCTTCGGGAAGCTCATCAGTGGATGATTTCTTAATTGATTCTGAGCCCATGCCATCTCAAGCTGGGCTCCTCTGAGCCTAGGCAAGCAGGGTTTGCCGATCCTGGGCAAAACCAGATGGAGAATAGGGAAGCAGCCTGCTCTAGTAGAAAGAGCACAGGCCTGGGTGTCAGGGGATGTGGGTTCTAATTCTGGCTCCAACACTTAATAATAATAATATCAATCAATCAATCAATTTATTGAGCGCTTACTGTGTGCAGAGCATTGTACTAAGCGCTTGGGAAGTACAAGTTGGCAACATATAGAGACGGTCCCTACCCAACAGTGGGCTCACAGTGTAGAAGATGACGTTGGCATTTGTTAAGTGCTTACTATGTGCCAAGCACTGGTCTAAGTCTGGTGTGCGACCTTGGGAGAAGCAGCGTGGCTCAGTGGAAAGAACTTTTAGACTGTGAGCCCACTGTTGGGTAGGGACTGTCTCTATATGTTGCCAGCTTGTTCTTCCCAAACGCTTAGTACAGGGCTCTGCACACAGTAAGCGCTCAATAAATACGATTGATTGATTGATCACGGGCTTGGGAGTCAGAGGCCATGGGTTCTAATCCTGGCTCCACCATTTGTCAGCTGTGTAACTTTCATTCATTCATTCATTCATTCAATCATATTTATTGAGCACTTACTGTGTGCAGAGTACAAGTTGGCAACATATGGAGATGGTCCCTACCCAACAGCAGGGTCACAGTCTAGAAGGGGGAATAATGATAGCATTGCTTAAGTGCTTACTATGTGAAAAGCACTGTTCTAAGCACTGGGGAGGTTACAAGGTGATCAGGTTGTCCCACGGGGGGGCTCACAGTCTTAATTCCCATTTTACAGATGAGGGAACTGAGACACAGAGAAGTGAAGTGACTTGCCCAAAGTCACACAGCTGACAAGTGGTGGAGCTGGGATTTGAACCCATGACCTCTGACTCCAAAGTCAGGGCTCTTTCCACTGAGCCACGCTGATCTTTCATTGGGCAAGTCACTTAACTTGTCCAAGACTGAACTCCTGGTCTTCCCTCCCAAACCCTGCCCTCTCCCTGACTTTCCCATCTCTGTTGACGGCACTACCGTCCTTGCCGTCTCACAAGCCCGCAACCTTGGCGTCATCCTCGACTCCGCTCTCTCATTCACCCCTCACATCCAAGCCGTCACCAAAACCTGCCGGTCTCAGCTCCGCAACATTGCCAAGATCCGCCCTTTCCTCTCCATCCAAACTGCTACCCTGCTCATTCAAGCTCTCATCCTATCCCGTCTGGACTACTGCACTAGCCTTCTCTCGGATCTCCCATCCTCGTGTCTCTCCCCACTTCAATCCATACTTCACGCTGCTGCCCGGATTGTCTTTGTCCAGAAACGCTCTGGGCATGTCACTCCCCTCCTCAAAAATCTCCAGTGGCTGCCTGTCAACCTACGATTCAAGAAAAAACTCCTCACTCTCGGCTTCAAGGCTGTCCATCCCCTGGCCCCTTCCTACCTCACCTCCCTTCTCTCCTTCTCCAGCCCAGCCCGCACCCTCCCCTCCTCTGCTAATCTCCTCACTGTGCCTCGTTCTCGCCTGTCCCTCCATCGACCCCCGGCCCACGTCCTCCCCCGGGCCTGGAATGCCCCCAATCCCTCTGCCCATCCGCCAAGCTAGCTCCCTTCCTCCCTTCAAGGCCCTACTGAGTGCTCACCTCCTCCAGGAGGCCTTCCCAGACTGAGCCCCTTCCTTCCTCTCCCCCTTGTCCCCTTCTCCATCCCCCCATCTTACCTCCTTCCCTTCCCCACAGCATCTGTATATATGTATATATGTTTGGACATATTTATTACTCTATTTATTTATTTATTTTAGTTGTGCATATCTATTCTATTTATTTTATTTTGTTAGTATGTTTGGTTTTGTTCTCTGTCTCCCCCTTTTAGACTGTGAGCCCACTGTTGGGTAGGGACTGTCTCTATATGTTGCCAACTGGTACTTCCCAAGCGCTTAGTACAGTGCTTTGCACACAATAAGCACTCAATAAATATGATTGATTGATTGATTAACTTCTCTGGGCCTCAGTGACCTCATCTGTAAAATGGGGATTAAGACTGTGAGCTGCATGCGGGACAACCTTGCATCCCCCCCCCCCAGCGCTTAGAACAGTGCTTGGCACATAGTAAGCGCTTAACAGATGCCATCATTATTATTGTTATGATTAAGTCACTTCACTTCTCTGGGCCTCAGTGATCTCATCTGTAAAATGGGGATTAAGAGTGTGAGCCCCATGTGGGACAGGGACTGTGTCCAACCTGATCACCTTGTATCTACCCCAGAACAGTGCCTGGCACATAGTAAGTGCTTAACAAATACTGCGATAATCATTATTGTTAGTTGGGTAGGGACTGTCTCTATATGTTGCCAACTTGTACTTCCCAAGCGCTTAGTACAGTGCTCTGCACACGGTAAGCACTCAATAAATACGATTGATGATGATAATAATAATAATGATAATAATAATAAATTCTTCAGGGAGGAGAATACGGTAAAGGCGTCAAAGCCTGAACCTTACTGCTGTCCACATCCCCTCAGTTGGGAGGGAATGAGGGGTCCTGGCTGGGGGGGAAATTGAGGCAGCATGGAATAGTGGGTAGAGCCCAGGCATGGGAGTAAGAAGGATCTGGGTTCTAACCCCAGCTCCGCCACATGTCTGCAAGTCACTTGCAAGTCACTTCACTTCTCTGGGCCTGAGTGACCTCATCTGTAAAATGGGGATTAATAATAATAATAATAATGGTGGTATTTAAGTGCTTACTATGTGCAAAGCACTATTCTAAGCGCTGGGGGGTATACAAGGTGATCAGGTTGTCCCACGTAGGGCTCACAGTCTTACTCCACCGACGAGGTAACTGAGGCACAGAGAGGTTAAGTGGCTGCCCAAGGTCACACAGCTGACTAGTGGCTGAGCTGGGATTCGAACGCATGACCCGTTCTTTCCACTGAGCCACGCTGCTGTGAGCCCCCAGTGGGACAACCTGATCACCTTGTAACCTCCCCAGCGCTTAGAACAGTGCTTTGCACATAGTAAGCACTTAATAAATGTTTTATTATTATTATCATTATTATTATTGATTTATTTGTTCCTAGTGGAAATTCTTGGGATGCTGATTTCAAGAGAAGCACCATGGCTCAGTTGAAAGAGACTGGGATTGGGAGTCAGAGGTCGTGGGTTCTAATCCCTCCTCTGCCACTTATCAGCTTTGTGACTTTGGCAGCACTTTTCTGTGCCTCAGTAACCTCATCTGTAAAATGGGAATTAAGACTGTGAGCCCACCGTGGGACAACCTGATCACCTTGTATCCCCCCCACTGCTTAGAACGGTGCTTGGCACATAGTAAGCGCTTAAATGCCATCATCATCATCATCATCTCTGTCAACTTCATTCATTCAATCGTATTTATTGAGCACTTACTGTGTGCAGAGCACTGTACTAATTCACTTGTTAATATGTTTGGTTTTGTTCTGTCTCCCCCTTCTAGACTGTGAGCCCACTGTTGGGCAGGGACCGTCTCTATATGTTGCCAACTTGTACTTCCCAAGCACTTAGTACAGTGCTCTGCACACAGTAAGCGCTCAATAAATACAATTGATTGATTGATTGATTGATTGATTGAACACACAGCCCCAGAAAACTGTTACACTCTCTGCTAAAGGTAAGGATTGAGAAAGAGACCCTAAAGCTACCAAGCAAAATGGCATTACAACTGAACAGGACATAGTGAATTTCCAACAAGGTATGTATTATTCAAGCATATCAGAGCATGATCCAGTACATTTTTTATGAAGGATTAAAAAAAATGACAGAAATATCACTTAAACTGAACGTTTTTGATGCTTCACTTGAAAGTCGGGAAAGAATGGAACTTTTAATATGACGTGACTCAGATAACATCGCATTTGTAGATGCTTTATTCATTTTGGATGAGTGTTTTTTCATACATTTATTCCCCTTCAAACTCATAAAATTCATGTAACTGTCAGGGGGAATTTGATCTCTGTTTTGTATCGCTTCAACAGTGTAATCTCAATCAGCGTAATTTATATTTCAAGCGATATTCGCAGTGCGTAAAAGGTGACAAATTGTTCGGATTTTAATGCTCCCAGTGGCCACCCCATCAGATAATCATCGCTTGCGTTAATGTTTGCAGAAGCTGAAGATGAGGATCCACGTGTCGTCCTTATTATTGGGTGTATCTAATAGTCAATCAATCGGTTCTTTTCCGGTAGAGGTATCTCACCCCTCTCACCGTCTACTTAATCCTCCAATTGCCGTTAAAGAGTCTGCTGCATTTGAGATAGCACATTTTTGCCTTATGTAGTTTTTTCCTCTTCTCGGCACCTATAACACTGCCACATATTTCACCTGCATGGTCAGTGATTTAAGCGACTATTTCATCCTGGCATATTTGAGCTGCTTCCTGCCTAACCAAGGTTCTTCCTTCCTGTTCCTGCTCTTGGGCGTAATTCATTCAATCATATTTATTGAGAGCTTATTGCGTGCAGAGTGCTGTACTAAGCGCTTAATGATGGTACTGCTTAAGCGCTTACTATGTGCCAAGCACTGTTCTGAGCACTGGGGTAGATCGGCGCTTAGAACAGTGCTTTGCACATAGTAAGCACTTAATAAATGCCATTATTATTATATAAGGTCATCAGGTTGTCCCCATAGGGCTCACAGTCTTAATCCCCACTTTACAGATGAGGGAACTGAGGCCCAGAGAAGTGAAGTGACTTGCCCAAGGTCACGCACCAAGCAGTTGATGGAGCTGGGATGAGAACCAGTTCATTCAATCAATCCATCAGTGGTATTAATATGTTTTGTTTTGTTTTGTTCTCTGTATCCCCATTCTAGACTGTGAGCCCACTGTTGGGTAGGGACCGTCTCTATATGTTACCGACTTGTACTTCCCAAGCGCTTAGTACAGTGCTCTGCACACAGTAAGCACTCAATAAATGCGATTGAATGAAATACGATTGAATTAATTTATTGAGCAGTTACTTTGGGCAGAGCACTGTGATAAGAGCTTGGGAAAGTACAATGTAATGGCATCAGTAGAAACATTCCCCTGCCATCACGAGCTTATAGTCTAGAGGGGGAGACAGACATTCATATGAATAAATAATTTGTGAAATACAATTTAAAGATATGTACACAAGTGCTGCGGGGGTGGGGTGAAGATCCAGTGGTCAAAGGTCACAGATAGAAGAGCACAGATGATGTAGACTGGAGAGGGAGCTGGGGAAAACAGGGCTTCATCAGGGAAGGCCTCCTGGAGGAGGTGTCACCTTAATCAATCGTATTTATTGAATGCTTACTGTGTGCACAGCACTGTACTAAGCGCTTGGGAAGTCCAAGTTGGCAACATATAGAGACAGTCCCTACCCAACAGTGGGCTCGTAGTCTAAAAGGGGGAGACAGAGAATAAAACCAAACGTACTAACAAAATAAAATAAATAGAATAGATATGTACAAGTAAAATAAATGAACAAATAAGTAGAGTAATAAATATGTACAAACATATATACATATATACAGGTGCTGTGGGGAAGGGAAGGAGGTAAGATGGGGGGATGGAGAGGGGGACGAGGGGGAGAGGAAGGAAGAGGCTCAGTCTGGGAAGGCCTCCTGGAGGAGGTGACCTTAATACTGCTTGGAAGGTGGAGAGAGCGGGAGTCTGGGGTCTTGGGATGGGGAGGGAGTTCCAGGCCGGGGGGAGGAGGTGAGAAAGGGGTCTGTGGTGAGATAGAGTAGATTGGGGCCCGGTGAGGATGCTAGAGGATCGGAGTGTGCGAGCTGGCCCAGAGTAGGAGACTAGTGAGGTGAGATAGGAGGGGTCAAGATGATTGAAGGCTTTTAAAGCTGATGGCGAGGAATGGAATGGCATTCCAGGCCTCATGTCCCTCCACACATCCACCAAGCTAGCTCTCTTCCTCCCTTCAAAGCCCTACTAAGAGCTCACCTCCTCCAGGAGGCCTTCCCAGACTGAGCCCCCTTTTTCCTCTCCTCTTCCCCATCCGCCCCCTCTGCCCTACCTCCTTTCCTTCCCTACAGCACTTGTATATATTTGTACAGATTTATTACCCTATTTATTTTACTTGTACGTATTCACTATTCTATTGATTTTGTTGATGACGTGCATATAATAATAATAATAATAATAATAATAATGGTATTTGTTAAGCGCTTACTATGCATGAAGCACTGTTCTAAGCGCTGGGGGGATACAAGGTGATCAGGCTGTCCCACGAGGGGCTCACAGCCTTAATCTCCATTCTACAGATGGGGCCACTGAGGCCCAGAGAAGTTAAGTGACTTGCCCAAAGTCACACAGCTGACAATTGGCGGAGCCAGGATTTGAACCCATGACCTCTGACTCCAAAGCCCGGGCTCTTTCCACTGAGCCACACATTCTCTTTGTTCCAATGATTTTGACACCTGTCTACATGTTTGGTTTTGTTGTCTGTCTCCCCTTCTAGACTGTGAGCCCACTGTTGGATAGGGACCGTCTCTATATGCTGCCAACTTGTACTTCCCAAGCACTTAGTCCAGTGCTCGGCACACAGTAAGCGCTCAATAAATGCGATTGAATGAATGAGTTTCTGTTTGATGCGGAGGTGGATGGGCAACATCTGGAGAGTCTTGAGGAATGGGGAAACATGGCCTGAAAGTTTTTGTTGGTAAATGATCTGTCTTGCCTTGTCTGATGCGGTCGAGTCGCTCCAACCTCTGTCTCCCCCTTTTAGACTGTGAGCCCACTGTTGGGTAGGGACTGTCTCTATAGGTTGCCAACTTGTACTTCCCAAGCGCTTAGTACAGTGCTCTGCACACAGTAAGCGCTCAATAAATACAATTGATTGATTGATTCTGACCCATAGCGACACCACAGACACAGCTCTCCCAGGAGGCCCGACTCTCGATCTGCGATTGTTCCCGTAGTGGATCCACGGAGTTTTCTTGGGAAAAATCCGGAATCAGTTGACCATCGCCTCCTTCCACGCAGTCAACTCGAGTCTCCGCCCTGGACTCTGTCCTGGGCTGCTGCTGCCCAGCACGGGGGAGTTTTGGCTCGTAGTAAATGGCCTGACACTCGCTAGCCACTGCCCAAGCTAGGAATGGCATCTACAGGCCTCTGTTTCACTCTCCGTCCCATAGCCGAGACTAGTAGACGACTGGAAACTCTCCAGGTGCCACCCTGAGAGGGGAAATGATCCGTGCAGTAGAGCGGAGGATGAATTGGAATGGGGAGAGTCAGAAGGCATTAAAGTCAGCGAAGAGGAAGATGCAGTAAAGGACGGATAGGAGAACAGTAGGGTGGCATTTTGGATGGAGAAGAAGGGGTGGATTTTAGCCGGATGGTGAAGGTAGAACTGACAGGATTTGGTGACAGATTAAATATGTTTCCAGTTCATCTGGATCCCAAGCCTGGGTTCTTGATTGCTGTAGAAATTTGCCCGAATGCAGCAGGCGTTAACTGCAGTTATCATCAGTAGTATTTACTGAGCACTTATTGTGTGCAGAGCACTGTACTAAGCACCTGGGAGGGCTCCATACAACAGAGTAGGTAGCCACGTTCCCTGCTGAGAATGTAATTAATAAGGATTGTGGGCAGGGAATGTGTTTATCTTATTATATTGTACTCTCCCAAGTGCTTAGTACTTATTCATTCATTCATTCAATCGTATTTATTGAGCATTTACTGTGAGCAAAGCACTATGATAAGAATGTGGGCCCTTTGTTGGGTAGGGACCGTCTCTATTTGTTGCCAATTTGTACTTTCCAAGCGCTAAGTACAGTGCTCCGCACACAGTAAGCGCTCAATAAATACGATTGAAAGAATGAATGAATAAGCACTTGGAAGAGTACAATGTAACAATAAACAGACGCATTCCCTGCCCACAACGAGCTTACTGTCTAAAAAGGGAGACAGGCATTAAGAGCACAGTGCTCTTCATGCAGTAAGCGCTCAATAAATACAATTGAATGAATGAAAGTAAACACTCAATAATTAAGATTGATTGATTGACTTTACATCTCAGAGAACAAATAGAAGAAAGGAACATCCGCAACAGTTCTAAGGAAACAGACCATATTTGAACAAATAGAAGAAAGGAACATCGGCAACAGTTCTAAGGAAACAGACCATATTTCTTTAGGCTCCCTCCATCAAAACAACAGGCCAATTGATAAGAGGAATTATTTTCAGTAGAATTTGTTATGCCGGTCTCATTATTCAGTCTGCAGCTGAAATGGAGCAGAAGTTATTCTTTCAATCTCAACATGGGGTTTTTCACCAAGTGATACCGTTTTTAATTAAAGTACAAGTGGCTGTGAATTCATTTTTAATAATAATGATTTCCCGTGAATTACTTTTTCACTTTAAACAAACAAAATAAAATAACAGATTAATGGACAAGTCAAATCCAAGTACTTAAATGATAACATTTATCATTATTTATGTGACCGATCATACTTTCTCCGAACTATTCCCCAGGGATGCTTGGAACAGCTATCTTGGGTTCCGGGAATTAATTGAAATGAGAGGGGGTAGTCTTAGAAGATTATACAAACTTCTGTTTGAATTCATCTTCTCACTTGCAATGGCCCCATCTTGACTTCTAGAGCCCACGTTTTCACTTATATCAAGGTAGGACGATAAAACAGACTTCACGGAGGATGATTTTAATTGATCCAGTAACGTTCAACCCTTTTCAGTGGATCCGTCGACCAATTAATGACCTTTACTGAGCGTTTACTCTGCGTGGAGCACTGCGCTAAACACTTGGGAGAGTACAATACAACGGACTTAGCATACATGTTCGCTGCCCATGATAGGCTTACAGTCTACATGGAGAGACAGACTTTAATATGAATACGTGATTTATAATGTAATAAATAATTTCTAATATAATAAATAATTTGCAATATTAAAAAAAAGCACAGGCCTGAGAGTCAGAGGTCTTAAATTCTAACCCTGGCTCTGCCACATGTCTGCTGTGTGTCCTTTGGCAGGTCACTTCACTTCTCTGAGCCTCGGTCACCTTATCTGGAAAATGGGGATTAAGACTGTGAGCTCCAGGTGGGACAGAGACTGTTGTCCAGAGAAGCAGCGTGGCTCAGTGGAAAGAGCCCGGGCTTTGGAGTCAGAGGTCATGGGTTCAAATCCCGGCTCTGCCAATTGTCAGCTGTGGGACTTTGGGCAAGTCACTTCACTTCTCTGGGCCTCAGTTCCCTCATCTGGAAAATGGGGATTAAAAACTGTGAGCCCCCCCGTGGGACAACCTGATCAGCTTGTAATCTCCCCAGCACTTAGAGCAGTGCTTTGCACATAGTAAGTGCTTAAGAAATACCATTATTATTATTATTATTATTATTATTATTATTATTAAGAGCATGGGTTTGGGAGTCAGAGGACATGGGTTCTAATCCCGGCTCCACCACTCATCTGCTGTGTGACCTTGGGCAAGCCACTTCACTTCTCTGTGCCTCAGTTACCTCATCTGTAAAATGGGGATTATTAATAATTATAATAAGAATGGTACTTGTTAAGCACTTACTATGTGTCAAGCACTGTTCTAAGCGCTGGGGTAGATACAAGGTAATCAGGTCATCCCACATGGGGCTCACAGTCTTAATCCCCAATTTACAAATGAGGTAACTGAGGCACAGAGAAGTTAAGTAGTTTGCCCAAGGTCACCCAGCAGACACGTGGTGGAGCTGGAATTAGAACCCACATCCTCTAACTCCCAAGCCCTGGCTCTTTCCACTAAGCCAAGCGATTAAGACCATGAGCCCTACATGGGGGCAACCTGATTACCTTGTATCTACCCCAGCACTTAGAACAGTGCTTGGCACATAGTAAACACTTACCAAATATTCCAACTTGTACTTCCCAAGTGCTTAGTACAGTGCTCTGCACACAGTAAGTGCTCAATAAATATGATTGAATGAAAAACCATCAGTATTATTATTATTACTATTAATTATCTTGTATCCATCCCAGCACTTAGTACAAGTGTTTCGCACACAGCAAGCATTTAAAAAATACTACAATTATTATTATTCCTATGATGTTTTCCCTCCCAACAGTTAATCAATCAGTTTCCTTGCTCATCCCCACCCACTGTAGCCTGAAACCTCCTCCCCCTTAATGTCGGACAGATTACTGCTCTCCCTGCTAAAATCACATTCATTAAATCGTATTTATCATATTTATTGAGCGCTTACTGTGTGCAGAGCACTGTACTAAGCGCTTGGGAAGTACAATTTGGGAACATATAGAGATGCACATCTCACCACAAAGCCAACCCTGACTAAACTTTCCTCTTCCCCTGTTATTCTCCCTCCCAATCAATCACTGTCAATCTCACGCCCATCTTGTTACACTTTGGTAAATGACTTTTTCATTCTTTTATTCACTCAGTCGTATTTACTGAGCGTTTACTGTGTGCAGAGCCCCGTGCTAAGCTCTTGGTAAAGTACGATACAGCAACAAAGAGTGACAATCCCTGCCCACAGTGAGATCACAGTCGGGGGGGGGGGAGACAGACATCGATACAAGTAAACAGGTCTCAATGCAAATAAATAAAATGACAGCTATACACTAAGTGCTGTGTGGCGGGGCCACAGGGGAAGAGGAAAAAGAGTGAGTCAGGGTAACACAGAAGGGACTGGGAGAAGAGGAAAGGGGAGGCTTAGTCAAGGAAGGCTTCTTGGAGGAGAGCTTCAGTGAGGCTTCAAAGCGGGTGGAGAGTCATTGTATCTGTGGGATTTGAGGAGGGAGGGCACTCCAGGCTGGAGGCAGGATGTGGGCCAGAAGTCGATGGCGGGACAGGCGAGAATGAGGCACAGTGAGGAGGTTAGTGATGGCAGAGGAGCAGAGGGTGCAGGCTGGGAGGTCCAGAGAGGCTAACTATTATTATTATTATTATTATTATTATTATTATTATTATTATTATTATTATTATTATTATTATTATTATTCAAAACCCAACAGCAGGGCCAAGGGCAGAGCTTAGGCTAGAACGCCTGTGCCCTCATAATAATAATAACAATAATAATAATAATAACGTCATTTATGAAGTGTTTACTATGTGCAAAGCACTGATCTAAGCACTGGGGAGGTTACAAGGATATCAGGTTTTCCGACGGGGGGCTCACAGTCCTAATCCCCATTTTTACAGTTGAGGGAACTGAGGCACAGAGAAGCTAAGTGACTTGCCCAAAGTCACACAGCTGACAATTGGCAGAGCTGGGATTCGAACCCATGACCCCGGACTCCAAAGCCCATGCTCTTTCCACTGAGCCATGCTGCTTCTCATATCCCCTACCAAAACCCGCCAAAATACCAAACTCTTTGCACAAGGTTATACGTACTGAAAAAACATACCTCGTCCATCATTCATTCAGTGACTCATTCAATCATATTTTATTGAGCTCTTACTGTGAACAGAGCTCTGTAAATAAATAAAAAATATAGTAGTTGTTAAGCTCTTCCTATGTGCCAAGCACTGTACTAAATTCTGAGGTACTGTACTAAGCTCTGAGGCACTGTATTGTACTAAAAAAAAAAAATCAATCGTATTTATTGAGCACTTACTGTGTGCAGAGCACTGTACTAAGCGCTTGGGAAGTACAAGTTGGCAACATATAGAGACAGTCCCTACCCAACAGTGGGCTCACAGTCTAAAAGAAATGGGACTAAGCGCTTCGGGAAGGACAATACAACAATAAACAGACACATTCCCAGCCCAAAAGTAGCTTACAGTCTAGAGGGGAGAAGACAGACATTAATAGAAATAAATGAATGACAGATATTCATTCAATCGTATTTACTGAGCACTTACTGTGTGCAGAGCACTGTACTAAGCGCTTAGCACTGTACTAAGCACTTAGCACTGTACAAAGTGCTTGAAGTGGTGTGGGGATGGGGTGGGGGAGAGCAAAGGGAGCGAGTCAGAGTAAAGCAGAAGGGAGTGGGAGAGGAGGAAAGGAGGGCTCAGTCAGGGAAGGCCTCATGGAGGAGGCCGGCCTTCAACAAGGCTTTGAATCCCTCAGGATTGTGAGAATTTGTAGATCCATTTCTCCAGAACAAGCAGGCCCTAGCCGAGATGACCCCAAATAATCGCTCCCGCATGGCATATTGTGAATTCACGGGGTCTTCTTCTCCGCCTGGTACACAGACTGCGTCTTTCAAGACAAAGTTAAGCCAGGCCTGTGGGGGCCAGGAGACGTTGGAGGTCGAACTAGAAATAGAAAGTGACTTTAGATAAAGTTTCTGTCAAATTGGTCTGGAAGCAGCGGGGATATTGGCACAAAGTCACGGAGGCCACGGCCGCTTCTTACAAGGGGGCACGAGAGCGATATTTGCCCGGTGAGGGGGCGGGGGGGAAATGGGAACCCTGTCACTCTGCCAAGTCTTCTGCCTCGGGAGGTCTCGGCTCATCGCTAGCTCTTGCCAAAGTCATGGCTGCCGGGGGACTTTCTGTCAAGATTTGGAGACCCAGATGTGACCTTCAATTTCCTTCCCCTCCTTGAAGAATGATTTTCCCTCAGTTCTCTTCCCTGCCTAGAAGAAACGCTTTCAGATGCAACAGAAAGATGCCCGGTTTGGGATGGGCAGACAACCGAGGTTATCATCGATTTAGGCTAGCGAGGTGAGGAGTGAGCCCGGTAAGTGCTTAGTTCAGTGTTCTGCCCTCGGAAGGGGTTCAATAAATACTCCTAAGGGGTGGGTGGATTGAAGGAACCGGCTCTAAAACTGGAGTCACTGATGGCTTCTATCAATCCATCGATCGACTGGAATTACTGTGTGCCAACTGACTGCAGAGCAGTGTATTTTTTCTTTTATGGTATTTGTAAAGCGCTTACTATGTGCCAGGCACTGTAATAGAGAAGCAGCGTGGCTCAGTGGAAAGAGCACAGGCTTGGGAGTCAGAGGTCATGGGTTCTAATCCCTGCTCTGCCGCTTGTCAGCTGTGTGACTTTGGGCAAGTCACTAAACTCCTCTGTGCCTCAGTTAGCTCATCTGTAAAATGGGGAGTAAGACTGTGAGCCCCCTGGGGGACAACTTGATCACCTTGTATCCACCCCAGTGCTTAGAACAGTGCTTTGCACATAGTAAATGCTTAACAAATGTCATTATTATTTTTAATGTTAATAATGATGGTATTTTGTTAAGCGCTTACTATGTTCCAGGCACTGTAATAATAATAATAATAATAATAATAATAACAATATTCATAATGATGGAATTTTCTTAAGTGCTTACTATGTTCCAGGCATTGTAAGAAGCGCCGAGGTGAATACAAGCAAATTAAGTTGGAACCAGTCCCTTTCCCATGGAGGGTTTGCATTCTCAATCCTCATTTTACAGATGAGGTAACTGAGGCATAGTGAAGTGACTTGTCCAAGGTCACACAGCAGACAAGTGGCAGAGCCGGGATTAGAACCGATGACCTTCTGATTTCCGGGCCTGTGGTCTATTACACTATGCCATTCTGCTTAACCAATACTTTTAAAAAAAAATTGATCAAAAAATATCATTTTTTTGAGCACTTACTGTGTGCTGAACACTGTATTAGGCACTTGGGAGAGTACTATGCAACATAATTTGTGGTTGGTAGGGTTGTAAAGTGGCTTAGTTGATAGAGAATGGGCCTGAGAGTCAGAAGGACCTGGGTTTTGTCTGCTGTGTGACCTCGGGCAAGTCATTTCACTTCTCTAGGCCTCAGTTACCTCATCTGTAAAATGGAAATTATGACCATGAGCCCCATATGGGATAGGGACTCTGTCCATCCTGATTAACTTGTATCTCCCCTTGCACTTAGTACAGTGCCCAGCACAGAGTAAGCAGTTAACAAATGCCATTTTAAAAAAATCCATCAAAAAAACGGTATTTTTTGAGCGCTTAATGGGTGCAGAGTATTGTAGTCGTTCATTCATTCATTCATTCATTCGTATTTATTGGGCGCTGCTTTACACATAGTAAGCACTTAATAAATGCTATCATTATTATTATTATTATCACTGTGTGCAGAGCACTGTACTAAGCACTTGGGAAGTACAAGTCGGCAACATATAGAGACGGTACCTACCCAACAAAGGGCTCACAATCTAGAAGGGGGAGATATAGAGAGAATATTTACTATTCTATTTATTTGGTCAATGATGTGCATCTAGCTTTACTTCTATTTATTCTGATGACTTGACACCTACCACATGTTTTGTTTTGTTGTCTGTCTCCCCCTTCTAGACTGTGAGCCCGTTGTTGGGTAGGGACTGTCTCTATATGTTGCCAACTTGTGCTTCCCAAGCGCTTAGTACAGTGCTCTGCACACAGTAAACGCTCAACAAATATGATTGAATGAATGAATGAATGACGGACAACAAAACAAAACATGTGGACAGGTGTCATTGTACCTGGCATTTGGGTGAGTAAATACAACAGAGTTGGTAGAAATGTTCCCTGCCCTTTTATCGAGAAATCACTTCCTGATAGATCCTTCATATTTTGACCAAACTATAGACCAAAACCAAATTTTCCGCAGAACCGACCTAGATGAATTAGGTCTTGACAGATGGGAAACAAAGTGCTTTGGGTTCCAGGGAAAGAGTTCAAATGAGTGATAGAGAACTGAAAAATGTGTACAAATTTGAGCAGAGGACAAGGTGATCAGGGGGAGGCAAAGGAGGGCTTAGTATCTCCCAGGGAAGTGACAGGAAGCAAATTTTATTTGATAGGGTGCTAGTGCCCTCAAGAGGTATTTCACAGAAATTATACCACAAAAAGTTATCAAGCAAGAGGGGAAATAAGATGCTGAGATATAATCCATTTAAATATCGATTTTTAAAAGCAAAGGACCATTCAAAAATATAATAACAATAATAAAGGCATTTGTTCAGCGCTTACAGAGAAGCAGTGTGGCTCAGTGGAAAGAGTACGGGCTTTGGAGTCAAGAGGTCGTGGGTTCAAATCCCGGCTCTGCCACTTGTCAGCTGGGTGACTTTGGGCAAGTCACTTAACTTCTCTGGGCCTCAGTTCCCTCATCTGTAAAATGGGGATGAAGACTGTGAGCCCCACGTGGGACAACCTGATTACCTTGTATCTACCCCAGCACTTAGAACAGTGCTTTGCACATAGTAAGCGCTTAACAAATACCAACATTATTATATTATTATTATTATTATTACTATGTGCGAAGCACTGTTCTAAGCGCTGGGGGTATATAAGGTGATCAGGTTGTCCCATGTGGGGCTCACAGTCTTAATCCCCATTTTACAGATGAGGTGACTGAGGCTCAGAGAAGTTAAGTGACTTGCCCAAGCTCACACAGCAGACATGTGGCGGAGCCGGGATTAGAACCCATGACCTCTGACTCCCAAGCCAGTGCTGTTTCCACTAAGCCACGCTCTTTGTATGGTAATAATAATGACGGCATTTCTTAAGTGCTTACTATGTGCCAAGCACTGTTCTAAGCGCTGGGATAGATACAAGGTAATCAGTTTGTCCCATGTGGGGTTCACAGTCTTAATCCCCATTTTCCAGATGAGGTAACTGAGGCATACAGAAGATAAGTGGCTTGCTTAAGGTCACACAGCAGACAAGTGACAGAGGGTGGATTAGAACCCACGTCCTCTGACTCCCAAGCCCGGGCTCTTTCCACTAAACTACGTTCGAGAGATGTCTTCCATCTACTTTCATCCAAAGCTTGGGCTAAAATAGTTGCGGTTCTGCCTATAACGGTAGTTATTCAGCTTCAAATTGTCCCCTTTTCAAAATATATGATGACATTGTCAGCCGAAGAGAAAAGGAAGCAAGATAATTTCACGGAGTCAAGGTGGCCCCAGTCGACAAACTCTGGGTTTAGATTCAGAAGGTCGCTGTGGTCACTTCTTTGACGTGGAACACTGAAAACTTGTTAGTTTTCTAATATAGTTTCCACAATCAATCACTCAGCTAGCTCTCTTCTTCCCTTCAAAGCCCTACTGAAAGCTCACCTCCTTCAGGAGGCCTTCCCAGACTGATCCCCCTTCCTTCCTCTCCCCCTCCCCATCCCCCCCTCCCTACCTCCTTCCCCTCCCCACAGCACCTGTATATATGTTTGTACAGATTTATTACTCTATTTTACTTGCACATATTTACTATTCTATTTATTTTATTTTGTTAATATGTTTTGTTTTTTTGTTTGTGTCCCCCTTCTAGACTGTGAGCCCGTTGTCGGGTAGGGACCGTCTCTAGATGTTGCCAACTTGTACTTCCCAAGCGCTTAGTAGAGTGCTCTGCACACAGTAAGCGCTCAATAAATATGATTGAATGAATGAATCAGTCAACCAAAAGTGGTATTTTTTTATGGTATTTGTTAAGCACCTACTATGTGCCAGGCACTGTTCTAAGCACTGGAATAGATACAAGGTGATTGGGTTGGACACAGTCCATGTCCCACGTGGGGTTCAAAGTCATAATCCCCATTTTACAGATGAAGTAGTGAGGCACAGGGAAGTGAAGTGACCTACCCAAGGTCACACTGCAGATAAGCAGCAGGGCCAGGACTAGAACCTTATTCTAACTCCCAGGCCCGGGCTCTACCCACTAGGCCATTTATTGAGCACTATACTAGGCAGCAGGGAGAGTAACTACGATGCAGAAACAACGTGGCTCAGTGGAAAGAGCCCGGGCTTTGGAGTCAGAGGTCATGGGTTCAAATCCTAGCTCCGCCAACTGTCAGCTGGGTGACTTCGGGCAAGTCACTTCACTTCTCTGGGCCTCAGTTCCCTCATCTGTAAAATGGGGATGAAGACTGTGAGCCCTACGTGGGACAACCTGATCACCTTGTAACCTCCCCAGTGCTTAGAACAGTGCTTTGCACATAGTAAGCACTTAATAAATGCTTTATTATATATATTTATATATATATATATAATATAACTGTATATATGTATATATGTTTGTACATATTTATTACTCTATTTATTTATTTATTTTACTTGTACATATCTATTCTATTTATTTTATTTTGTTAGTACGTTTGGTTTTGTTCTATGTCTTCCCGTTTTAGACTGTGAGCCCACTGTTGGGTAGGGACTGTCTCTATATGTTGCCAACTTGGACTTCCCAAGCGCTTAGTACAGTGCTCTGCACACAGTAAGTGCTCAACAAATACGATTGGTTGATTATTATTATTATTATTATTATTATTATTATTAAGTCACTTAACTTCTCTGTGCCTCAGTTACCTCATCTGTAAAATGGGGATTAAAACTGTGATTCCCCCCACAATGGGACAAGCTGATCACCTTATAACCTCCCCAGCGCTTCGAACAGGGCTTTGCACATAGTATGCACTTAACAAATACCAAAAAAACCCAACTGAGTGGGTAGGCATGATTCCAGCCTTCACTAATAATAATAATTATGGTACTTAGTAAGTTCCTACTATGTGCCAAGCACCGTTCTAAGCACTGAGGTAGTACAAGTCAAGTCAGACACAGTACCTGTCCCACACTGGGTTCACACGTTTCATTCTCGTTTTTTAAAAATGAGGTACCTGAGGCCCAGAGAAGTGAAGCGACTTGCCCAAAGTCACACAGCAGACATGTGCCAGATCCAGGATTAGAACCCGTGACCTTCCAGCTCCCAGGCCCATGCTCTATCCACTATGCCATGCTGCTTCCCTTCTTCAAATAGCTTACAATCTAGCTTACAATCTAGCAATCAATCAATAGCATTTTTTTTAATTTTCTAAATGCTTACTATGTGTCAAGCACTGTTTTAAGTGTTGGAGTAATAATAATAATAATAATAATAATAATAATAATAATAATAATAATATAATAATGATGGCACTTGTTAACGATTTTGACCCCTTCCTCACCTTCCTTCTCTCCTTTTCCATGCCCACTCTGATCCTCGGAGACTTCAACATCCACATGGATATCCCTGGTGACTCCTCTGCCGCCCGCCTCATTCTCTCCTTGACGCTGCCAACCTCTTGCTCCACCCCACCTCGCCCACTCACCAACTTGGTCACACCCTCGACCTCATCATCTCCTACCGCTGCACTGTGTCCACCCTCAACCAACTCTGAAATCCCTGTCTCTGATCATAATCTTCTCACCTGCCTCCTCACTCAAACTCCTTTCCCCTGTAAGTCCGTATTACTCCCTGACAGAGATCTCCGCTCTCTTGACCCCATCCATCTTTCTGAGCGCCTCACACCCCACCTCGCCTCCCTTTCCTCTATACTCATTCTTATTGATCAGATTACTGCTCTCAACTCTACCCTTTCTACTCAGCTAGACTCGCTCGCTCCTCTTTCCCTTTGCCGCTCTCGTACCACTAACCCACAGTCCTGGATCACTGCCGCTGTCCGCCTCCTTCGCTCTTATTGCTCGAGCTGCCGAACGCTGTCGGCGAAAGTCTAAACACCATGCCAACCTCGTTCACTTCACATTTATCCTTTCCTGCCTTAACTCAGCCCTCTCCTCTGCCAGATAAAACTATTACTTCTCCCTTATTGACACCCATGCCCATCGTCCCCGTCAGCTCTTCCGTAAATTCAACTCCCTTCTCAGGCTCCCGGTTCCTCCCCTTCCTCCTTCCCTCACCCTCAATGATCTGGCCTCCTACTTCATTAATAAAATTAAATCCATCAGGTCTGACCTCCCCAAAATCACTCCCCCTCCTTGTCCAACCCCCCGGTTCTCAACACTCTCCGCTACTCTCCCATCGTTCCCGGCAGTATCCTCAAAGGAGCTCTCCTCCCTCCTCAAAAGTGCTACCCTGGCCACCTGTGCTTCTGACCCCATTCCCTCTCATCTCATGAAATCTCTCACTCCGTCCCTTCTCCCCTCCTTAACTTCCATCTTCAACCACTCACTCTCCACTGGTTCCTTCCCCTCTGCCTTCAAACATGCCTATGTCTCTCCCATTCTAAAAAAAAAACCCCTCTTGACCCCACCTCACCTTCTAGTTATCGCCCCATCTCCCTCGTACCATTCCTTTCCAAACTCCTTGAACGAGTCGCCTACACGTGCTGCCTCGAATTCCTCAACACCAACTCTCTCCTCGACCCCCTCCAATCTGGCTTCCGTCCCCTACATTCCATGGAAACCGCCCTCTCAAAGGTCACCAATAACCTCCTGCTTGCCAAATCCAACGGCTCCTACTCTATCTTAATCCTCCTCGACCTCTCAGCTGCCTTCGACACTGTAGACCACCCCCTTCTCCTCAACACGCTATCTGACCTTGGCTTCACAGACTGCGTCCTCTCCTGGTTCTCCTCTTATCTCTCCAGTCGTTCATTCTCAGTCTCTTTTGCGGGGTCCTCCTCCACCTCCCATCCCCTTTCCGTAGGGGTTCCTCAAGGTTCAGTTCTTGGTCCCCTTCTGTTCTCGATCTACACTCACTCCCTTGGTGACCTCATTTGCTCACAAGGCTTCAACTATCATCTCTATGCTGATGACACCCAAACCTACATCTCCGCCCCTGCTCCCTCTCTCTCCCTCCAGGCTCGCATCTCCCCCTGCCTTCAGGACATCTCCATCTGGATGTCTGCCCGCCACCTAAAACTCAACATGTCCAAGACTGAACTCCTTGTCTTCCCTCCCAAACCCTGCCCTCTCCCTGACTTTCCCATCTCTGTTGACGGCACTACCATCCTTCCCGTCTCACAAGCCCACAACCTTGGTGTCATCCTCGACTCCACTCTCTCATTCACCCCTCACATCCAAGCCGTCACCAAAACCTGCCGGTCTCACCTCTGTAACATTGCCAAGATCTGCCCTTTCCTCTCCATCCAAACCACTACCCTGCTTGTTCAAGCTCTCATCCTATCCCGTCGGGATTACTGTTTCAGCCTCTTCTCCCATCTCCCATCGTCCTGTTTCTCCCCACTTCAATCCATACTTCACGCCACTGCCTGGATTGTCTTTGCCCAGAAACGCTCTGGGCATGTTACTCCCCTCCTCAAAAATCTCCAGTAGCTACCAATCAACCTACGCATAAGGCAGAAACTTCTCACCCTCGGCTTCAAGGCTGTCCATCACCTCGTCCCCTCCTACCTCACCTCCCTTCTCTCCTTCTCCAGCCCAGCCCACACCCTCCACTCCTCTGCCGTTAATCTCCTCACTGTGCCTCATTCTTACCTGTCCCACCGTCGGCCCCCGGCCCACGTCATACCCCGGGCCTGGAATGCCCTCCCTCTGCCCATTCGCCAAGCTAGCTCTCTTCCTCCCTTCAAAGCTCTACTGAGAGCTCACCTTCTCCAGGAGGCCTTCCCAGACTGAGCCTCCTCCTTCCTTTCCCCCTCCTCCCCCTCCCCATCCCCCCTGCCTTACCTCCTTCCCCTCCCCACAGCACCTGTATATATGTATATATGTTTGTACATATTTATTACTCTATTTATTTATTTTATTTGTACATGTTTATTCTAATTATTTTATTTTGTTAATTTGTGTTGTTTGGTTCTCTGTCTCCCCCTTCTAGACTGTGAGCCCACTGTTGGGTAGGGACCATCTCTATATGTTGCATAACTTGTACTTCCCAAGCACTTAGTACAGTGCTCTGCACACATCATCATCATCATCAATCATATTTATTGAGCGCTTACTGTGTGCAGAGCACTGTACTAAGCACTTGGGAAGTACAAGTTGGCAACATATAGAGACAGTCCCTACCCAACAGTGGGCTCACAGTCTAAAAGTGGGAGACAGAGAACAAAACCAAACATACTAACAAAATAAAATAAATAGAATAGACATGTACAAGTAAAATAAATAAATAAATAAATAGAGTAACAAATATGTACAAACATATATACATATATACAAGTGCAGTGGGGAAGGGAAGGAGGTAAGATGGGGGGGACGGAGAGGGGGACGAAGGGGAGAGGAAGGAAGGGGCTCAGTCTGGGAAGGCCTCCTGGAGTAGGTGAGCTCTCAGTAGGGCCTTGAAGGGAGGAAGAGAGCTATTAATAATAATAATAATAATAATAATGGTGGTATCTGTTAAATGCTTACTATGTGCAAAGCACTGTTCTAAGTGCTGGGGAGGTTACAAAGCGATCAGGTTGCCCCACTGTGGGCTCAGAGTTTTAATCCCCGTTTTACAGATGAGGTAACTGAAGTACAGAGTGGTTAAGTTGCCCAAAGTCACCCAGCTGACAGTTGCCGGAGCTGGGATTTGAACTCATGACCTCTGACTCCAAAGCCCGTGCTCTTTCCACTGAGCCACGAACAATAATGATAATAATAATAGTAACAATAGCTAAGAGCTATGTGGGTCAGGGAATCTGTCCAGACTGACTAATGGGTATCTTCCCCAATACTTAGAAGAGTGCTTGGCACATAGTAAGCACTTAACAAGTACCTTAATAATAAATATGATGCCTCTCCATCCCTCCCACACTTTGTCTCACCTACACCTCGCTGTGCCTAGAAGAATCTCCTGACCACTGGCTTCAATTCACTCTACTGCCTTTCTTATCAACTCTTCTTTCCCACTACCCTCCAGCTCACCCTCTTCAACCGTCCTGAGGTCATTCACCGTGCCTCACTGTCCCCCCACGCAAGACGTTGCTCTGCTCTACCTCCTGGAAACTCCCTCCCCAACTCCAAATCTACCTTAGTACAGTGCTCTGCACACAGTAAGCGCTCAATAAATGCATTTGAATGAATGAATGAGTCAGCCAAACCCACATAGCGAGTCTATCGCCAAATCCTGTCGGTTTTACCATCGCAACGTTTCTAGAATCCTCCCCTTTCTCTCCATCAATCAATCAATCAATCAATTGTATTTATTGAGCGCTTACTGGGTGCAGAGCACTGTACTACAGCACTTTCGGACTTACGAGAAGCAGCGTGGCCTAGTGGAAAGAGCCCGGGCTTGGGAGTCAGAGGATGTGGACTTTAATCCCAGCTCTGTCACTTATTTGGGTAAGTCACTACTTCTCTGGGCCTCAGTTCCCTCATCTGTAAAATGGGGATTAAGACTGTGAGCCCCATCTGGGACAGGGACTGTGCCCAACCTGATTGTCTTGTACCTACCCCACCGCTTAGAACAGTTTTTGGCAAATAGTAAGTGCTTAACAAATACCTTAATTAATTATATCCTTAAATGATATGTTATAAATTACTAATTTGTTCATATTAATGTCTGTCTCCCCATGGGCCGGTTGTTGGGTAGGGATTGTCTCTATATGTTGCTGATTTGTACTTCCCAAGAGCTTAGTACAGTGCTCTGCACAAAGTAAGTGCTCAATAAATATGATTGAATGAATGAATAAACTTGTTATGGGCAGGGAATGTGTCTGCTGATTTGGTTGAATTATACTCTCCCAAGCTCTACATATAGGAAGCACTCAGTCAGTGTGGCTCAATGGAAAGAGCCTGGGCTTTGGAGTCAGAGGTCATGGGTTCAAACCCCGGCTCCGCCAGTTGTCAGCTGTGTGACTTCGGGCAAGTCACTTAACTTCTCTGTGCCTCAGTTACCTCATCTGTAAAATGGGGATTAAGACTGTGAGCCCCAGGTGGGACAACCTGATCACCTTGTAACCTCCCCAGAGCTTAGAACAGTGCTTTGCACATAGTAAGTGCTTAATAAATGCCATCAATGAATACCATTGCTTGATTGATTCGAGCCAGCTGTGGAGAAAGGTGCACCGAAGGAGGTAGGGCCCGCACGCTGCAGTTTAGAATGAGTTATGGTGAAAAACCTGATGAAATCACTAAAGATGAGTGGATGGAAAAACTCAATAATTTACACATTCAGAGAGCTGACATGAACTGCCTTATCGTGAACGATCTTGTTAAAGAGGGTTTTAAGGAAGCGGCTGAAAAGTTTTGGATGGAGTCTGGAATTGAGCCAAGTGTTGATCTGGAGACACTAGACGAAAGAATAAAAATTAGAGAGATGATATTGAAAGGTCAGATTCAGGAAGCCACTGCATTGATAAAGAGTCTCCACCCAGAACTGTTAGACACAAATCGATATCTTTACTTCCATTTACAGCAACAACACTTAATTGAGCTAATTAGGCAGCGAGAAACAGAAGCAGCATTGGAATTTGCTCAGACCCAACTGGCAGAACAAGGAGAGAAAAGTAGAGAATGTTTGACGCACCCTGGCATTGTTTGCCTTTGGTAATCCTGAAGAGTCACCATTTGGAGATTTGCTTGATATGATGTTCTCCTTGGACTTGGACACCTCAAAAATCTCCAGTGGCTACCAATCAATCTGCGCATCAGGCAGAAACTCCTCACCCTGGGCTTCCAGGCTGTCCATCACCTCGCCCCCTCCTACCTCACCTCCCTTCTCTCCTTCTCCGGCCCAGCCCGCACCCTCTGCTCCTCTGCCGCTCACCTCCTCACTGTGCCTCGTTCTCACCTGTCCCGCCGTCGATCCCCAGCCCACGTCCTCCCCCTGGCCTGGAATGCCCTCCCTCCACACATCCACCAAACTAGCTCTCTTTCTCCCTTCAAAGCCCTACTGAGAGCTCACCTCCTCCAGGAGGCCTTCCCAGACTGAGCCCCCTTTTTTCTCTCCTCCTCCCCATCCCCCCGCCCTACCTCCTTCCCCTCCCCACAGCACCTGTATATATGTTTGTACAGATTTACTACTCTATTCATTTTACTTGTACATATTTACATATTCTATTTATTTTATTCTGTTAATATGTTTTGTTTTGTTGTCTGTCTCCCCCTTCTAGACCATGAGCCCGCTGTTGGGTAAGGACCATCTCTATATGTTGCCAACTTGTACTTCCCAAGCGCTTAGTACAGTGCTCTGCACACAGTAAGCACTCAATAAATATAATTGAATGAATGAATGAATGAATGAATGATCCAAACTACTACCACTCTGATCAAAGAACTTTTCATTTCATTCGTTCATTGATTCAGTAGTATTTATTAAGTGATTACTGTGTGCGGAACACTGTACTAAGCTCTTAGGAGAGTACAATGCAACAATAAACTGAGACATTCCTGGCCCACAGTGAGTTTACAATCTAGAAGAGGAGACAGATATTAATATGAATAAATAAATGACAGATATGGACATAAGGAGTGTGGGGCTGGGAGGGAGGGAGAACAAAGCTTACAATGAGCTTACAGTCTAGATGGGGGCAGGCAAACATCAACACAAATACATAAATGACAGATATGAACATAAATGTTGTGGGCTGGGAGCGGGAAAGCACAAAGCGAGAAAGTCAGGGTGAAGCAGAAGGGAATGGGAAAAGAGGAAAAGGGGGGCTTAGTCAGGGAAAGCCTCTGAAGAATAATAGTAATAATGGTATTTTTTAAGCGCTTGCTATGTGCCAGACACTGTACTAAGCGCTGGGGTGGATGCAAGCAATTTGTGTTGGATAATAATAATGATAATAATAATGATGGCATTTATTAAGCGCTTACTATGTGCAAAGCACTGTTCTAAGGGCTGGCACTGTCCAAAATGGGACTCACAGTCTCAATCCCCATTTTACAGATGAGGGAACTGAGGTACAGAGAAGTTATGTGACTTGTTTGAGGTCTCATAGCAGATTCTAGACTGTGAGCCTGTTATTGGGTAGGGACCATCACTATATGTTGCCGACTTGTCTTTCCCAAGCGCTTAGTGCAGTGCTCTTCACACAGTAAATGCTCAATAAATACGATTGAATGAATGAAGACAAATGGCAGAGCCAGGATTAGAACCCATGACTTTCTGGCACACAGGCCTGGGCTCTATGGGCCTTCAGTAAGGAAGAGCTCTCCACGAAGCAGTACTTAGAGAAGCAGCGTGGCTCAGTGGAAAGAGCCCGGGCTTTGGAGTCAGAGGTCATGAGTTCGAATTCCGACTCCGCCACATGTCTGCTGTGTGATCTTGGGCAAGTCACTTAACTTCTCTGGGCCTCAGTTACCTCATCTGTAAAATGGGGATGAAGACTGTGAGCCCCACGTGGGACAACCTGATCACCCTGTATCCTCCCCAGCGCTTAGAACAGTGCTTTGCACATAGTAAGCGCTTAATAAATGCCAATTATTATTATTATTATTATTATTATTACTTACTATAAAGTGCTGTGCCCCCACTTGGGACCACTCTCGACTACAGGAGGGAAAGTGAAGCCGAGTCCTGTCCATTCCATTCCTAGCTTGGCCAGTGGCTAGTGAGTAGCAGGCCATCTGTTACAAGGCAAAACTCCCCCGTGCTGGTCAACTTCTAGACTGTGAGCCCGTTGTTGGGTAGGGACCGTCTCTATATGTTGCCGACTTGTACTTCCCAAGCGCTTAGTACAGTGCTCTGCATACAGTGAGTGCTCAATAAATACGACTGAATGAATGAATGAACAGCAGCATTGGACAGAGTCCAGTGTGGAGACTCAAGTGAACTGCGCGGAAGGCGGCGATGGTATGAGAAGCGGCGTCGCTCAGTGGAAAGATCCTGGGCTTTGGAATCAGAAGTCATGGGTTCAAATCCCAGCTCCGCCAATTGTCAGCTGTGTGACTTTGGGCAAGTCACTTCACTTCTCTGTGCCTCAGTTACCTCATCTGTAAAATGGGGGTGAAGACTGTGAGCCTCCCGTGGGACAGCCTGATCACTTTGTAACCTCCCCAGTGCTATATGTATATATGTTTATACATATTTATTACTCTATTTATTTATTTATTTTACTTGTACATATCTATTCTATTTATTTTATTTTATTAGTATGTTTTGTTGTCTGTCTCCCCCTTTTAGACTGTGAGCCCACTGTTGGGTAGGGACTGTCTCTATATGTTGCCAACTTGTACTTCCCAAGCGCTTAGTACAGTGCTCTGCACATAGTAAGCGCTCAATAAATACGATTGATTGATTGATTGATTGATATTCTATTTATTTTATTTTGTTAGTATGTTTAGTTTTGTTGTCTGTCTCCCCCTTTCAGACTGTGAGCCCACTGTTGGGTAGGGACTGTCTCTATATGTTGCCAATTTGTACTTCCCAAGCGCTTAGTACAGTGCTCTGCACACAGTAAGCGCTCAATAAATACGATTGATTGATTGACTAGAACAGTGCTTTGCACATAGTAAGCGCTTAATATATGCCATAATTAGTAATTATTATTATTAAACTGCTTCTGGATTAGCCTAACAAAACTCTGTGGATCCACTACCGGAATGATGGCAGATGGAAGTGGAGAGTTCTGGAAGAGATGTGTCCATGGAGTTGCTATGGGTCGGACATGACTCGACAGGATGATAATAATAATAATAATGATGGAATTTGTTAAGCGCTTACTATGTGCAAAGCACTGTTCTAAGCACTGGGAGGGATACACGGTGATCAGGTTGTCCCACGGGGGGCTCACAGTTTTAATCCCCATTTTCCAGGTGAGGTAACTGAGGCACAGGGAAGTGAAGTGACTTGCCCAAAGTCACACAGCTGACAATTGGCGGAGTTGGGATTTGAATCCATGACCTCTGACTCCAAAGCCCGGGCTCTTTCCACTGAGCCACGCTGTTTCTCAAGCATAAGACAACAATTACGACGGTGCTGCGCACACAGTAATGGGTATTCTATTTATTTTATTTTGTTAGTATGTTTGGTTTTGTTCTCTGCCTCCCCCTTTTAGACTGTGAGCCCACTGTTGGGTAGGGACTGTCTCTAGATGTTGCCAATTTGTACTTCCCAAGAGCTTAGTACAGTGCTCTGCACATAGTAAGCGCTCAATAAATATGATTGATGATGATGATGATTGATTGGTTTGGAGAAAGGCTGGCTCTCTCATCATCAATCGTATTTATTGAGCGCTTACTGTGTGCAGAGCACTGTACTAAGCGTTTAGGCTCTCTGTGGGACAGGATACTTTTCCCGCTTGTGTCTGCGGCGACTGATCTCCCTCAAGGTGGCATTGAAGACCAGTAACAGGAATTTTACTGGGCACAAGGTGGCATGGAAAACCGGGCACAGAATCAAATCGGACACTAGCTTGAGTCCGCGGACAATCGCATTCTCATGGCCTCTGAGCTCGCCCCACCTTCTTACCCACCACGGCTGCTTCTCTAATCAATCGTATTCATTAATAATTACCATTAATTTTATTGTTATAATCGTGGGATCTGTTAAGTGCTTACTACGCGTTCATTAATAATTATCATTGATATTATTATTATAATCGTGGGATCTGTTAAGGGTTTACTATGCGTTCATTAATAATTATCATTGATATTATTATTATAATCGTGGGATTTATTAAGGGCTTACTATGTGTTCATTAATAATTATCATCATCATCCTCAATCGTATTTATTGAGCGCTTACTATGTGCAGAGCACTGTACTAAGCGCTTGGGAAGTACAAATTGGCAACATATAGAGACAGTCCCTACCCAACAGAGGGCTCACAGTCTAAAAGTCTAATTATCACTGATATTATTATTATAATCGTGGGATTTGTTAAGTGCTAAGCCACGTGGCTCGGTGGAAAGAGCCTGGGCTTTGGAGTCAGAGGTCGTGGGCTCGAATCCCGGCTCCACCACATGTCCGCTGTGTGACCTTGGGCAAGTCACTTAACTTCTCAGAGCCTCAGTTTCCTCATCTGTAAAATGGGGATGATGACTGTGAGCCCCACGTGGGACAACCTGATCACCTTGTATCCCCCCAGCGCTTAGAACAGTGCTTTGCACATAGTAAGCGCTTAACAAATGCCATTATTATTATTATTATTATTATTATTATTATTATTAGTCAGGCACTGTACTATGCGCTGGGGTGGATACTAGCAAATCGGGTTGGACACAGTCCCTGTCCCACGTGGGGTTCACGGTCTTAATCCCCATTTTACAGATGAGGGAACTGAGGCCCAGAGAAGTGAAGTAACTTGCCTAAGGTCACACAGCAGACACGTGGCAGAGCCAGGATTAGAATTGATGATGATGATGATGATGGTATTTGTTAAGCGCTTACTATGTGCAAAGCACTGTTCTAAGCGCTGGGGAGGTTACAAGGTGATCAAGTTGTCCCACGGGGGGCTCACATTTTAATCTCTATTTTGCAGATGAGGTAACTAAGGCCCAGAGAAGTTAAGTGACTTGCCCAAAGTCACACAGCTGACAGTTGGTGGGGCTGGGATTTGAACCCATGACCTCTGACTCCAAAGCCTGTGCTCTTTCCACTGAGCCACGCTGCTTCTCCAACTCCCAGGCCCATGCTCTACCCACTGTGCTATACTGCTTCTAAGCGTTTACTGTGTGCAGAGCACTGTACTAAGCTCTTGGGAGAGTACAACGCAACAGAGTTCAGTGGCCTATTCCTTGAAACAAAGTTAGTGGAAACAGCTCGGGTCTGAGTCAGAGGACTTGGGTTCTAATTCTGACTCTGCCACTGTTTGCTGTGTGAACTTGGGCAAATCACTTCACTTCTCTGGGCTTCAGTGATCTCATCTGTAAAATGGAGATCGAGATTGTGAGCCCCATGTAATAATAATAATAATAATAATGGCATTTATTAAGTGCTTACTATGTGCAAAGCACTGTTCTAAGTGCTGGAAAGATTGCAAGGTGATCAGGTTGTCCCATGGGGAGGGCTCTCAGTCTTAATCCTCATTTTACAGATGAGGTAACTGAGGCACAGAGAAGATAAGTGACGACCAAAGTCACACAGCTGGCAATTGGCAGAGTTGGGATTTGAACCCATGACCTCTGACTCCAAAGCCCATGCTCTTTAATAATGGCATTTATTAAGTGCTTACTATGTGCAAAGCACTGTTCTAAGCACTGGAGAGGTTACAAGGTGATCAGGTTGTCCCACAGGGGGCTCACGGTCTTCATCCCCATTTTACAGATGAGCGAACTGAGGCACAGAGAAGTGAAGTGACTTGCCCAAAGTCACACAGCTGACAATTGGCAGAGTTGGGATTTGAACCCATGACCTCTGACTCCAAAGCCCATGCTCTTTCCACTGAGCCACGCTGCTTCTCTTAGAACAGGGACAGTGTCCAAACCAATTTTCGTGTATCTACCCAACACTTAGTACAGTGCCTGGTACACAGTAAGCCCTTGACAAATACCGCAATTATTATTATTACTATTATTATTACCATCATTATTATTAATCCTGGCTCTGCCACATGTGTATTGTGTGATCTTGGACAAATCCCTTCTCCATGCCCTGGTTACCTCATCTCGAGACTGTAAACTCACTGTGGGCAGGGAATGTGTCTGTTTTTTGTTACATTGGACTCTTCTCTCATCTCCCCACCATTTTCTCCCTCCCTTCTACATCCTCTTGACACTTATTCTTATGCCTCATCTTTCTTAACTATGTGTCAGGGGCTGTACTCAGCACCTGAGTAAATTCAAGATCAATCAATCAATCAATCGTATTTATTGAGTGCTTACTGTGTGCAGAGCACTGTACTAAGCGCTTTTGGATGAAGTACATGTCCTACATGAGGTTCCCAGTCTTAATCCCCATTTTACCGATGAGGTAACTGAGACACAAGGAAGGGAAGTGACCCACCCAAGGTCACACAGCACTAATGTCCGTGTCCTCAGCACTTTGTGACTCCACCCATCCAAATCCCACAGTACTCATGCCCACAGCCTTTATTTTCTTTGCTCCTTCCTCCCCCGTAATTTTTTATAGCCTTTATTAAGCACTTACTATGTGCAAAGCACTGTTCTAAGCACTGGGCACTGTTCTAAGCGCTGGCGTTGGCGCTGGCGTAATTTCTATGAATGCCTGTCTTCCCCACTAGATTGTCAACTCCTCGAGGGCAGGGTTCATGTCTTTCAACTCTAATAATAATGATAATTATTATTATGACATTTGTTAAGCGCTTAATATGTGCCAAGCACTGCTCTAAGCGCTGTTGCCAACTTGTACTTCCCAAGCGCTTAGTACAGTGCTCTGCACACAGTAAGCGCTCAATAAATACGATTGATGATGGGATAGGTACAAGGTAATTTTTTTTTTAATGGCATTTGTTAAGCGCTTACTATGTGCAAAGCACTGTTCTAAGCGCTGGAGGGGGGGATACAAGGTGATCAGGTTGTCCCACGTGGGGCTCACGGTCATAATCCCCATTTCACAGATGAGGGAACTGAGGCCCAGAGAAGTTTTGTGACTTGCCCAAGACCACACAGCAGACACGTGGTGGAGTCAGGATTAGAACCCATGACGTTCTGACGCCCGGGCCCGGGCTCTAGCCACTGTGCCATGCTGCTTACTGTACTCTCCCAAGTTGCTAAGTAAAGTGCTCTAAAAATAATAATAATAATGAGAGTACTTTTCAAAAAATCATACTATGTGCCAAGTGCTATTCTAAGGACCAGGGTGCTTTTAGACTGCGAGCCCACTGTTGGGTTGGGACTGTCTCTATATGTTGCCAACTTGTACTTCCCAAGCGCTTAGTACAGTGCTCTGCACACAGTAAGCGATCAATAAATTCGATTGATGATGATGCACACGGTAAGCGCTCAATAAATACGATTGATTGATTGATTAATAAGGTAATCGGGTTGGGCACAATCCCAGTTCCAAAGAAGTTAAGTGACTTTGCAGCATGGCGAGGTGGCTAGAGCCCGGCCTGGGACTCAAAAGGTCATGAGTTCATTCATTCATTCATTCAATCCTATTTATTGAGCGCTTACTGTGTGCAAAGCACTGTACTAAGTGCTTGGGAGAGTAAGTCAGGGTGACGCAGAAGGGAGTGGGATCAATCAATCAATCAATCATATTTACTGTGCACTTACTGTATGCAGGGCACTGTACTAAGCGCTTGGGAAGTACAAGCTGGCAGCATATAGAGACGGTCCCTACCCAACAACAACAATAATTGTGGTATTTGTTAAGTGCTTACTATGTGCCAAGCACCGTACTAAGCACTGGGGTGGTTACAAGTAAATCGGGTTGGGTACAGTCCCTGTCCCATGGGGTCTCCATCCCCATTTTGCAGATGAGAGAACTGAGGCACAGATAATTCATTCATTCATTCAATCGTATTTATTGAGCGCTTACTGCGTGCAGAGCACTGGACTAAGCGCTTGGGAAGTACGAGCTGGCAGCATATAGAGACGGTCCCTACCCAACAACGGGCTTACAGTCTAGAAGGGGGAGACAGACAACAAAACAAAGCATGTGGAAAGGTGTCAAGTCATCAGAAAAAATAGAAATTAAGCTAGATGCCCATCAGAGATGGTTAGGCAGACGTCAATACAAATAAATAAAACAACAGAAGGGATAGAGAGTATCCTGTTAAAGCTGAGCATGGGAGATGGAATTGTCTTTTAGCGGTAGTGAGCCTTTAGATTCATGGCAATAGCAATAATAATAATAATAATAGTACTCATTAAGGGCTTACTATGTGCCGAGCACTGTTTTAAGTGCTGTGGTAGATACTAGTCAATCAGGTTGGATGCAATTCCTGTCATTCATTCATTCGATCGTATTTATTGAGTGCTTACTGTGTGCACTGTACTAAGCGCTTGGGAAGTACAAGTTGGCAACATATAGAGATCATCATCATCATCAATCGCATTTGTTGAGCGCTTACTATGTGCAGAGCACTGTACTAAGAGCTTGGGAAGTACAAATTGGCAACATATAGAGACAGTCCCTACCCAACAGTAGGCTCACAGTCTACCCACATGGGGCTCACAGTTTCAATCCGCATTTTAGAGATGAGGGAACCGAGGCCCAGAGAAGTCAGGTGACTTGCCCAAGGTCACACAGCAGATGTGTGGCAGAGCCGGGATTAGAACCCAGGTCCTTCTAACTCCTGGGCCCGTGCTTTGCACATTAAGCCACACTGCTTCTCTTCAGTGTTTCTCCACTCGCTGCTCCTCTTCCCTATAATTATGATACGATATTTTTTAGGCTCTTACTCTAGGCCAGGCACTGTACTAAGCGCCGGGGTGGTGCAAGCAAATAGGATTGGACACATTCCCTATCCCACGTGGGGGCTCACGGTCTCAATCCCCATTTTACAGGTGAGGTAACTAAGGCACGGCGAAGTAAAATGACTCGCTTAAGGTCACACAGCAGAAAAATGGATTAGAACCCTTGACCTTCTGACTCTCAGGCCTGTGCTCTATCTGTTACAAATGCTGCTCCTCTCCAATCTACTGTGCTTCCACTTTAGCACTTATACGTCGTACACACTGAGTCCTGCCCGGAGTCCAGGTTGAAGGAGGACGGCTCTGGGAAGCGGGAGGCCTGGATTCTGGGCCCGGCTGCGGGGAAGGGGAAGAAGAGGCCAGGTCATCACACCAGGTGGACAGGCCTGGTCGGAATCCGGAAAAATCTGTGGCGCACGTGGGCGTGGATTTAATAATAATAATAATGGCATTTGTTAAGCTCTTACTATATGCAAAGCACTGTTCTAAGCGCTGGGGAGATACAAGGTAATCAGGTTGTCCCATGATGGGCTCACAATCTTAACCCCCATTTTACAGATGAAGGAACTGAGGCACAGAGAAGTTGTGACTTGCCCAAAGTCACACAGCTGACAAGTGGAGGAGCTGGGATTTGAACCCATGACCTCTGACGTCCAAGCCCGTGCTCTTTCCGCTGAGCCATGCTGCTTCTCTAATTGTACTATCCAAATCAATCAATCAATCAATCGTATTTATTGAGCGCTTACTATGTGCAGAGCACTGTACTAAGCGCTTGGGAAGTACAAATTGGCAACACATAGAGACAGTCCCTACCCAACAGTGGGCTCACAGTCTAAAAGGGGGAGACAGAGAACAGAACCAAACATACCAACAAAATAAAATAAATAGGATAGAAATGTACAAGTAAAATAAATAAATAAATAAAGACCAAAGACCTTAGTACAGTACTTTGAACATGGTAAGCACTCAATAAATAGTATCGATTGATTAAAATGCAATTGAAAAAAATTCACAGTCTTCATCCCCATTCTCCAGATGAGGTAACTGAGGCACAGAGAAGTTAAGTGACTTATCCAAAGTCACACAGCTGACAAGTGGCGGAGCTAAGATTTGAACGCTCGATCTCTGACTGCAAAGCCCGTGCTCTTATAATAATAATGATGGGATTTCTTAAGTGCTTACTAGGTGCCAGACATTGTGCAAAGCATTTGGGTGGATACAAGCAAATCGAGTTGGACACTGTCCCTGTCCCATGTGGGGCTCACAGTCTCAATCTCCATTTTACTGATGAGGGAACTGAGGCCCACAGAAGTGACTGTAATTTTTTTATAGCATTTATTAAGCACTTACTATGTGCAAAGCACTGTTCCAAGTGCTGGGCACTGTTCTAAACGCTGGCGTTGGCACTGGTGTAATTTCTATGAATGCCTATCTTCCCCACTAGATTGTCAACTCCTCGAGGGCAGGGTTCATGTCTTTCAACTCTAATAATAATGATAATTATTATTATGACATTTGTTAAGTGCTTAATACGTGCCAAGCACTGCTCTAAGCACTGGGATAGGTACAAGGGATAGGGAAGGGATGGGATAGGGAAGCAGCGTGACTCAGTGGAAAGAGCCCGGACTTTGGAGTCAGAGGTCATGAGTTCAAATCCCGGGTCTGCCAATTGTCAGCTGCGTGTCTTTGGGCAAGTCATTTAACTTCTCTGTGCCTCAGTTACCTCAACTGTAAAATGGGGATTAATACTGTGAGCCCCCTGTGGGACAACCTGATGACCTTGTAACCTCCCCAGTGCTTAGAACGGTGCTTTGCACATAGTAAGCGCTTAATAAATGTCATTATTCCAGCGCTCAGAACAGTTTGCGCATAGTAAGCGCTTAACAAATGCCATCATTATTACAAGGTAATCAGGTTGGACACAGTCCCTGTCCCACATGGGGCTCATGGTCATAATCCCCATTTCACAGGTGAGGGAACTGAGGCCCAGAGAAGTTTCGTGACTTGCCCAAGGTCACACAGCAGACAAGTGGTGGAGCCGGGATTAGAACCGTGGGGAAGATTGTGGTGGTGAGGGAGGCCTCTGTCCTCTGGGGCAAAGGCTCCGGGCCCATGCCCACCCTGGGCTGTGGTCACCGTGGCCGGCAGCAGGGCCTGGGCTTGGGCAAACTCCTCCACGGTCTCTTGGCCCTGAGCTGTGCCCCTTCCCGCCTGCTCCCTCATGGCGAGGCCGCAATGGGTAGGAATCACACAGCATCTCTGCAAAGGAGTTAATAACATTTTTGGTATTTGTTAAGCACCATGCTACATGCTAAACACTGGAGTGGATAGGCTGTGAGACCCGTGTGGGACAGGGAATATGTCTGATCCATTCAATCATATTTATTGAGAGCTTATTGTGTGCAGAGCACTGTACTAAGCTCTTATCTGCCTGTATTCTGAGAGGGAGAACGAGTGTTAAATCTCCATTTTACAGAAGAGGAAACAAGGCACAAGGAAGTTAAGTGACTTGACCAATGTCACACAGCAGGCAATATTCATAGTAATACTAATAATAATAGTATTTGTTAAGTGATTACTATGTGCCAAGCACCATTCTAAACACTGGGGTAGATATAAAGTAATCAGGTTGTCCCACGTGGGGCTCACAGTCTTAATCCCCATTTTGCGATGAGGCAACTGAGGCACAGAGAAGTTAAGTGGCTTGCCCAATGTCACACAGCAGACAATCGATGGAGCCCGGATTAGAATCCACATCCTCTGACTCCCAGGCCTGTGGTCTTTCCACTAAGCCTCACTGTTTCTCACAAGTGATGATGGCATTTCTTAAGCACTTACTATGTGCCAAGCACTGCTCTAAGCACTGAGGAAGACACAAGGTAATCAGGTTAGACACAGTCCCTGTTCCACATGGGGCCCAAAGTCTTAATCCCCATTTTGCAGATGAGGGAACTGAAGCACAGAAAAGTGAAGTGACTTGCCCCAGGTCATACAGCAGGCAAGTGGTGGAACCAGGATTAGAACCCACATCTCCTGTGCACGCCCCACATCACTTATATAAATATCCTTGATTAATTAATTTATTTGTATTAACGTCTGTCTCCCCCACTTATCTCCTTCAGGGCAGGGAACATGTCTATCAGCTGTGTCTAACTCTGGGGTAGTGGCTAGAGCCTGGCCCTTGGAATCAGAAGAATAATGATGGTATTTATTAAGCGCTTACTATGTGCCGAGCACTGTTCTAAGCGCAGGGGTAGATGCAAGGTAATCAGTTTGTCCCACATGCTGCTCACAGTCTTAATCCCCATTTTACAGATGAGGGAACTGAAACACAGAGAAGTGAAGTGACTTGCCCAGGGTCACACAGCAGACGAGTGAGATTAGATCCCACGTCCTCTGACTCCCAAAGCTGTGTTCTTTCCACTGAGCCATGCCACTTCTTATGACCCAGAAGCTGTGTTGCGTTACCTTGAGCAAGTCACTTCTCTTCTCTGGGCCTCAGTTTCCTCAGCTGTAAAATGAGGATTAAGACTGTGAGCCCCATGTGGGACAACCTGATTACCCTGCTCCAACGATTAGTTCAGTGCCTGGCACATAGTAAGCACTTAACACATACCATCATTATTATGAATTATTATTATTATCATCACCATACTCTCTCAAGTGCTGCGTAAAGTTCTTTGTATACAGTAGGAGCTCAGTAATATATGGATTGATTGACTAATCCAGACTGCCAAGCTTTTGATGTTTTCATTAGGCCAAATGGCATCTCTGCACATAGTAAGCGCTCAATAAATACGATTGATTGATTGATCTCAGCTGCCTCTCAAGTGAAGACAGGTGTGTTGGCCAGGAATGCTGATTTAGACTTTCTCCTTCCCCCAATCCTTATAATAAAGGAATTGGGGTTCAGTCAATCAGGTGTAAGATCCTCCCCCTCAACATTTGGGAATGGGTCAAGTTCTGTGGTTTGAAAAGCGGTTCAAGGGTCTTCTTTCCCTTGGGAGCTGGCTCTGAGAATGGAGATTTTCTTCCTTGTTCTATTGTACTCTCCCAAGCGCTTAGTTCAGTGCTCTGCACACAGTAAGTGTGGGATAAACTTGATTGATTGATTGTTCTGAGGGATCTAAATCCGAGTCATCCAGTGTGGTATGTGATTTTTGGGATAAAAAGGATGGTCGGAAAGTTCTTTCTCTTGGATGCCGGAGAGATGTTTCCGATTCAGAGTGACTCTGGGAACAGTGTGGCTCATTGGAAAGAGCACGGGCTTGGGAGTCAGAGGTCATGGGTTCTAATCCCGATCCCCCAAATGTCTGCTGTGTGACCTTGGGCAAGTCACTTAACTTCTCTGGGCCTCAGTTACCTCATCTGTAAAATGGGGATTAAGACTGTGAGCCCCACGTGGGACAACATGATCACCTTGTATCCTCCCCAGAGCTTAGAACAGTGCTTTGCACATAGTAAGTGCTTCACAAATGCCATTATTATTATTATTTATTATTATTTTTCCATAGAGTTTTCTTGATAAAAATACATACATAGTTTGCCTTTACCTTCTTCTAAGCAGCAAAAACTAGAGTCTCTGCTGTTATCTTTGATCAACATTTTGATAATAATAATGATGGTATTATCACAGTCTTTTAGACTGTGAGCCCACTGTCGGGTAGGGACTGTCTCTATTTGTTGCCAATTTGTACTTCCCAAGCGCTTAGTACAGTGCTCTGCACATAGTAAGCACTCAATAAATACGATTGATGATGATGATGATGGTATTGTTAAAGCTCTTACTCTGTGCCAAGCATTGTTCTAAGCATTGGGGTAAATACAAGGTCATGAGGTTTTTTTTTTTTTTTTTTTTTAATGGCGTTTATTAAGCGCTTACTATGTGCAAAGCACTGTTCTAAGCGCTGGGAAGGTTACAAGGTGATCAGGTTGTCCCACGGGGGGCTCACACTCAATCCCCATTTTACAGATGAGGTAACTGAGGCACAGAGAAGTGAAGTGACTTTCCCAAAGTCACACAGCTGACAATTGGCGGAGCCAGGATTTGAACCCATGACCTCCAACTCCAAAGCCTGTTCTCTTTCCACTGAGCCACGCTGCTTCTCCATTTGTTGGTTGTCTCATGTGGGGCTCACAGCCAATCCTCATTTTTCAGATGAGGCAACTGAGGCCCCGAGAAGTGAAGTGGCTTGCCCAAGGTCCCACAACAGACAAGTGGCGGAGCTGGGATTAGAACTTCAATGCTTCGGCTTAGACCTTTCTGTTCTGGGTGTGAGCCCACTGTTGGGTAGGGACCGTCTCTATATGTTGCCAACTTGTACTTCCCAAGCGCTTAGTACAGTGCTCTGCACACAATAAGCGCTCAATAAATACGATTGATTGAGAGAGGAAATCTCAATGGCATTGCTCTAAGCTTCGTCAGCGTACGCAAACTCTCCTGCCACGCTGAGGCATTGAGTCACAGGAGAGGGTGGGAAGGTTAATAGCTGTCTATGATGAGTGGATAACTTCAGGCCAGGACATCAGTCGATGGCATTTGTTGAGTATGTTGCCGACTTGTACTTCCCAAGCGCTTAGTACAGTACTCTGCATACAGTAAGCGCTCAATACAGAGAAGCAGAGTGGCTCAGAGGAAAGAGCATGGACTTTGGAGTCAGAGGTCATGGGCTCAAATCCAGGCTCTGCCCATTGTCAGCTGTGTAACTTCTCTGTACCTCAGTTACTTCATCTGTAAAATGGGGATTAAAGACTGGGAGCCCCCATGGGACAACCTGATCACCTTATAACCTCCTCAGTGCTTAGAACAGTGCTTTGTACATAGTAAGCGCTTAATAAATGCCATCATTATTATTAATAAGTTTGAATGAATGAATATCTCCCATGTGCAGAGCATTGTACTAAGCTCTTGCGAGAGTACAGTACATTTGATAGAGATGCTCCTTACCCTCAAGGAACATACATCATCATACATTTGAAATGGGGAGTCATTCATAAAATCAATTATAGATGGATAAGCAGCAGAGTATAAGGATATGGCATATGTGCCGTAGGGACTTTTTTATGGTTTTTGTTAAGCATTTATTATATGCCAGGCACTTATTAAATGCTATGGTAGAATCTAATCAGGTGGGACACAAGTCTCTGTCCTACATTTTCAATTCAATTTAATTGTATTTATTGAGCACTTACTGTGTGCAGATCATCATCATCATCGATCGTATTTACTGAGCGCTTACTATGTGCAGAGCACTGTACTAAGCACTTGGGAAGTACAAATTGGCAACATATAGAGACAGTCCCTACCCAACAGTGGGCTCACAGTCTAAAAGATCACTGTACTGAGTGATTGGAAAAGTACAATATAGCAGTAAAGAGAGAAAATCCCTGCCCACAATGAGCTCACAGTCTAGAGGTGGGGAGGCAGACATTAATACAAATAAACAAATACCAATATAAATAAACTGACAGATCTGGATACAAGGGAGTGAGTCAGGGCCATGCAGAAAGGAGGAGGAGATGAGGAAAAGTGGGGTTCAGTCTGGGAAGGCCTTTGGGAGAAGATGTGCCTTCAGTAAGGCTTTGAAGGGGGGGGAGTCATTGTCTGGTGGCTTTGAGGAGGGAGGGCATTCCAGGCCAGAGGCAGGACATGGGTCAGGGGTGAGACAGGTGAGATGGAGGCCCAGTGAGAAGGTTAGAGGCACCAGAGGAGCGGAGTGTGTGGGCTGGGATGGAGAAGGAGAGAAGGGAGGTGAGGGAGGAGGGGGTGAGGGGATGGACGGCTTTGAAGCCAGTGGTGAGGAGTTTTTGTTCGATACAGAGGTGGATAGACAACCCCTGGAGATTTTTGAGGAGGGCAGGGTGACACTTCATTCATTCATTCATTCAATCAATCGTATTTATTGAGCGCTTACTGTGTGCAGAGCACTGTACTAAGCAGTTGGGAAGTCCAAGTTGGCAACATATAGAGAAGGTCCCTACCCAGAAATGGGCTCACAGTCTAGAAGGGGGAGACAGACAACAAAACTAAACATATTAACAAAATAAAATAAATAGAATAAATATGTACAAGTAAAATAAATAGAGTAAGAAATATGTACTAACATATATACATATATACAGGTGCTATGGGGAGGGGAAGGAGGTAAGGAGAGGGGATGGGGAGGAGGAGGCGGGGGAGAGGAATGAGGGGGCTCAGTCTGGGAAGGCCTCCTGGAGGAGGTGAGCTCTTCGTAGGAGATATGCAAGGTGATGCAAGAATATACAAGGTGATCAGGTTGTCCCACGTGGGGCTCACAGTCTTCATCCCCAGTTTATAAATGAGGGAACTGAGGTCCAGAGAAGTGAAGTGACTTGCCCAAAGTCACACAGCAAAGTCCCTACCCAGCAATGGGCTCACTGTCTAGAAGGGGGAGTCAGAGAACAAAACAAAACATGTCCTGAACATTTCTGTAGAAAGATAATCCGGGGCTATCTATAAGGGGGCTCACCGTCTTAATCCCCACTTTACAGATGAGGTAACTGAGGCACAGAGACACCAAGTGACTTGCCCAAGATCACACAGCAGATGTGGTGGAGCCGGGATTAGAACCCAGGTCCTTCTGACTCCAAGGCCGGGGCTCTTTCCACTAGGCCACGTCGTTCTGGGAGAGGAGAGTGCCAGCATACTTGGGAGATTTGGAAGCAGGGAGGCCTAGTGGAAACAGCACAGGCCTGGGAATCAGAAGACTTGGGTTCTGGTCTCATCTCCGCCCCTCACCAGCTGTGTGACCTTGGAAAAGTCACTTCATTTCTCTGAGACTGAGTTTCCTCAAATCCTAAAATGGGGATTCAGTCCCTGTTCTCCCTCCTACTTAGACTGTGAGCCCCAAGTGAGACAGGGATCCAACATGATTAACTTGTACCTATCTCCCTGTTTAGAACAGTGTTTGGCAGAAAGAAAGCTCTTAACCTACAACATTCATTCATTCAATCATATTTATTGAGTGCTTACTGTGTGCACAGCACTGTACTAAGCGCTTGGGAAGTCCAAGTTGGCAACATATAGAGACAGTCCCTGCCCAACAACGGGCTCACAGGCTAGAAGGGGGAGACAAAGAACAAAACCAAACATATTAACAAAATAAAATAAATAGAATAGATATGCACAGGTAAAATAAATAGAGTGATAAATATGTACAAACATATATACATGTATACAGGTGCTGTGGGGAAGGGAAGGAGGTAGGACCACAAAGCGCTTACTTCCTAGAGGAGTGGCAGGGAGGTGTGGACGTGGGTCTGTGTGTGTACCACGAAGAGCTTATAGACCAGAGAGGTGACCAGGGAGTGTGTGTGTGCGCGCGTGTGTGTGTGTGTGTGTGTGTGTGTGAGAGAGAGAGAGAGAGAGAGAGAGAGAGAGAGTGTGTGTGTGAATACCATAAAGCACTTACTTCCTAGAAGAGTGGTAGGGAGGTGTGAACGTGGGTCTGTGTGTGTACCACGAGGAGCTTAAAGACCGGGTGTGTGTGTGTGTGTGTGTGTGAGAGAGAGAGAGAGGGAGAGAGGGAGAGGGAGAGAGGGAGAGAGGGAGAGGGAGAGAGAGAGAGAGAGAACCACAGCGAATTTACAGCCTAGAAAGGTGGGGGGGGGGGGTGAGGGAGAGGAGGCGGTGTGTGTACGTGTGTGTGTATACCACGACAAGTTTACAACCTTGGGGTTGGTTTACAATTTACAAGATTGGGGGAGAGGGGGTACGTACATGTGTGGACGTGCGTGTGTGCGTACCACGGCGAGTTTACACCCGAGAGAGGTGTCAGGGAGGTGTGGACTGGGTCTGGATGCTTGTGTGGACGTGTGTGTGTGTGTGCGCGTGCGCGCACCACAGTGAGTTTACAGCCTAGGGAGCTTGTGTATGTGTGTGTATCACAGCGAGTTTGCTTGGAGGGGTGGCGGATGTGTGAGTGTGTGGACGTACATGTGTGTGTGTGTGCATCACAACAAGTTTACTGCCTAGAGAGGTGGCAGGTGTGTGTGTGTGTGAGTGCCACAACGAATTTACTGCCTACAGAGATAACGGGATGTGTGTGCGTGTGCATGCACCACACCGAGTTTACAGCCTAGAAAGGTGGCAGGGGTATGTGTGTGTTTGTGTGTATGTATGTGTGTGTTTGTGTGTATGTACATGTGTATACGTGTGTGTGTACCTCAACGAGTTTACTGCCTAAAGAGGGGTCGGTGTGTGTGTGTGTGTGTGTTTGTGTGTGTGCCCCACAGCGAGTTTACAGCATAGAAAGGTGCCAGGGGTGTGTGTGTGTGTGTGTGTGTACGTGTGTGTGTGTGCACGTGTGTGCACCCCAACGAGTTTACAGCCTAGAGAGGGGACGGGTGTGTGTGTGTGTTTGTGTGTGTACACCCCAACGAGTTTACGCCTAGAGAGGGAATGGGGGGTGGGGGTGGGGGTGGGTGTGTGTGTGTACACCCCAACAAGTTTACGCCTAGAAAGGGGATGGGAGTGTGTTTGTGTGTGTGTGTGTGTGTGTGTGTGTGTGTACCCCAACGAGTTTACTGCCTAAAGAGACTCTGTGTCTGTGTGTGTGTGTGTGTGTGTGTGTGTGTGTGTACTCCAACGAGTTTCCTGCCTAAAGAGGAGGGTGTGTGTGTGTGTGTGTACTCCAACGAGTTTCCTGCCTAAAGAGGAGATGGGTCTGTGTGTGTGTGTGTGTGTGTGTGTACTCCAACGAGTTTACAGTCTGAAGAGGGGATGGGTGTGTGTGTGTGTGTGTGCGTACACCCCAACGAGTTTACACCTAGAGAGGGGCCGGGGGTGTGTGTTTGTGCATGTGTCTGTGTGTGTATGTGTACAACATATAGAGAAGCAGCATGGCTCAGTGGAAAGAGTCCGGGCTTGGGAGTCAGAGATCATGGGTTCAAAAGCCGACCCCTCCACTTGTCAACTGTGTGACTTTGGGCAAGTCACTTCACTTCTCTGTGCCTCAGTTACCTCATCTGTAAAATGGGGATTAAGACTGTGAGCCCCACGTGGGACAACTTGATCACTTTTTATCCTCCCCAGCGCGTAGGACAGTGCTTTGCACATGGTAAGCACTTAACAAATACCATTATTACCTTCTAGACTGTGAGCCCATTGTTGGGTAGGGACCATCTCTATATGTTGCTGACTTGTACTTTCCAAGCGCTTAGTACAGTGCTCTGCACACATAGCTCAATAAATACAATTGAATGAAGGAATTTATTATGGATTTAATATGTGACTTGTCTAGATTGTAAGCTATTTGTGGGCAGGGATCATGTCTATCAACTCTGTCGCATTGGGCCCTCTCAATAATAAGAATAATTTTGGTATTTGTTAAGTGCTTTCTATGTGCCAAGCACTGTTCTAAGCGCTGAGAGAGATACGAGGTAATCAGGTTGTCCCACATGGGGCTCACAGTCTTAATCTCCATTTTCCAGATGGGGGAACTGAGGCACAAAAAAGTTAAGTGACTTGCCCAAAGTCACACAGCTGATAAGTGGTGGAGCCGGGATTAGAACCCATGACCTCTGACTCCCATGCCCACACTCTTTCCACCGAGCCACGCTGTTTCTCTAGCACTTAGTACATCGCTCCGTACATAAGTGCTCAAATACTCTCGAAGACTCAAGCACAAGGGTGACGCAGTCGGGGAGGAAAATTTGGTTGGGGAGAAGAGATTTCAGCTTCTCCTTCTAGGCAAAGCATGAACCTAAAGCGAGTTTTCCAGGGGTGTCTTTTGCTGTTTAATCCCGAGTTTAAAAGGACAGTGTTTTAGGACTGATATCTGGCGGGTAGGCTGTTTTTCAAAGCCTTATTGAAAGCATATCTCCTCCGAGAAGTCTTCCCTGACTAAGTCCTCCTTTTCCTATCTCCCACTCCCGTCTACATCACCCTGATGTGCTCCCTTATTTCAACCCCTCTCCCAATCCCACAGCACTTATGTCCAGATCTCTCATTTTATTTATTTGAATTGATGTCTGTCTCCTTCTCTTTTAGACTGTGAGCCCACTGTTGGGTAGGGACTGTCTCTATATGTTGCCAATTTGTACTTCCCAAGCGCTTAGTACAGTGCTCTGCACACAGTAAGTGCTCAATAAATACGATTGATTGATTCTCTAAAATGTAAGCTCCTTGTGGGCAGGGAATGTGTCAGTTTATTGTTATACTCTCCCAAGCCCTTAGTACAATGCTCTGCACACAGTAAGAGCTCAGTGAATATGAATTGACTAGTCAGTCCAAAAATTCATCGTGAGCTGTAGAGTTTCCTTGCAAATTTCTCCCCCAGGGTTTGGTGTTTGTTTCTCCTGTTAAAAATTCTATCCTGTCTGTGGGTACAATTCAACCAGGAACGGGTAAACCCTTTTAAGAATATGAAGTACCATAATAATGAGAATATGAAGTACCATAATAATGATTATGATTATTGAGTGCTTCCTATGTGCCAAACACTTTTCTAAGCACTGGGGTAGGTACAAGTTAATCAGGGCAGAAACTGTCCCCCTAGGGGCTCACACTCTTAATCCCCATTTACAGATGAGGTAACTGAGGCCCAGAGAAAATAAGTGTCTTGCCCGAGGTCACTCAGGAGACAAGTGGCAGAGGGGGGATTAGAACCCAGGTCCTTCTGAGAAGCAGCGTGGCTCAGTGGAAAGAACCCGGGCTTTAGAGACAGAGGTCATGGGTTCTAATCCCAGCTCCGCCACTAGTCAGCTGTGTGACTTTGGGCAAGTTACTTAACTTCTCTGGGCCTCAGTTCCCCCTTCTGTAAAATGGGGATGAAGACTGTGAGCCCCACATGGGACAACCTGATTACCTTGTATCCCCCTCCAGTGCTTAGAACAGTGCTTGGCACATAGTAAGCGCTTAATAAATACCATTATCATGATCATTCCCTTAATAAATACCATTATCATGATCATTCCCTACCCAGACTCTATCGACTAGGCCACGCCGCTTCTCTTTTCTAGAAGTGGATTTCCCGGACGGAGAGCCAGAAACGAAAACCTGAAAGCTGAGAGGGCAGAAGAAGGACCCGGCCAGAGAAATAGTGTGGCTTAATGGAAAGAGCACGGGCTTGGGAATCAGAGGTCATGGGTTCGAATGCTGACTCTGCCATTTGTCAGCTGTGTGACTTTGGATGACATCTAGCTTCTTTGTGCCTCAGTTACCTCATCTGTAAAATGGGGACTAAGACTGTGAGATCCACGTGGGACAACCTGACAACCTTGTATCTACCCCAGTGCTTACAACAGTGCTTGGCACATAGTAAGCGCTTAACAAATGTCATAATTAAATTGATTAAAATGCTGGCTCAGATTGGGCTGTGTCCAGCTGTTGCCTGGGAGCCAACGGCTGAGGGGGAACCGGCCTGGAGCAGTGAGGTCAATAATAATAACAATGATGGCCTTTATTAAGCACTTACTATGTGCAAAGCACTGTTCTAAGTGCAGGGGAGGTTACAAGATGATCAGGATGCCATCATTATTATTATTATCTGGTTGTCCCATGGGGGACTCACCGTTTTCATCCCCATTTTACAGATGGGGAAACTGAGGCCCAGAGAAGTTAAGTGACTTGCCCAAAGTCACACAGCTGACTGACAACTGGCAGAGCCAGGATTTGAACCCATGACTTCTGACTCCAAAGCCCAGGCTCTTTTCCACTGAGCCATGCTGCTTCTCTAGGTCAAGAAAGAAGTGACTCCCTAAGGTGGGAGAGACAAGGATGCAAAAGGGGAAATCACACCAGGAGTTATTAATAATAATAATTATAATAACTATGGCATTTGTTAAGTGCCAGGCATTCTACTAATCCCTGGGGTGAATACAAGGAAATCAGGTTGGACACAGTCTCTGTCCCAACATGGGCCTCACAGTCTCAATCCCTATTTTACAGATGAGGGAACTGAGGTCCAGAGAAGTCAAGTGACTTGCACAAGGTCACACAGCTTAGTACAGTGCTCTGCACACAGTAAGCACTCAATAAATACGATTGAATGAATGGTAAATGGAAGGTCCAGGATTAGAATAATAATAATAATTGTGGTATTTGTTAGGTGCTTACTATGTTCTAGGCACTTTTCTAAGTGCTGTAGTATATACAAACTAATCAGGTTGGACACAGTCTTTATCCCATGTGGGGCTCACAGTCTTCATTCTCATTTTTCAGATAAAGGAACTGAGGCCCATAGAAGCGAAGTGACTTACCCAAGGTCACACAGAAGGTAAGTGGAGGGTCCAGGATTAGAACCTACAACTTTCCAATTCCCAGGCCCGGGCTCTATCCATAGATCCAACACAAGAAGGGACAAACTCTTTATCAATCATATTTATTGAGCGCTTACTGTGTGCAGAGCACTGTACTAAGCGCTTAATGTGCCTAAAGTGGCCAAGATTGTGGATCCCCCTCTGTTCTTTTCAGCCCCCCACTCAGTTTTGTGGGCCGGAGAAAGAGCTAAGGAGAGCACCTGTGGCAGAATGAGAAAAGGACATCTCCTCCAAGAGGTCTTCCCTGACTAAGCCCTCATTTCCTCTTCTCCCACCCCCTTCTGCGACGCCCTTTCACTTAGATTTGCTCCGTTTATTCACCCAATAGCAGTAACAACAAGTATGGTATTTGTTAAATGTTTACTGATGTGCCAAGCCTTGTTCTAAGCACCGGGGCAGGTATAAATTGATCAGGTTGGACACAGTCCCTGTGCCAAATGGAGCTCACGCTTTTAATCCCGTTTTACAGATGAAGGAACCGAGACATGGAGAAGTGAAATGACTTGCCCAAGGTCACACAGCAGACATGTGGCAGAACTGGGATTAGAACCCAGGTCCTTCTGACTCCCAGATCTATCTTTTATCCACTATGCCCTGGTGTGAGAACTTTGTGAGCACAGAGAAGCAGCATGACCTAATAGATAGAGAACAGGTCTCGGGGTCAGACGGCCCTGGGTTCTAATCCCACCTCTGCCACTTCATTCATTCACTCATACTTACTGAGCACTTACTGTGTGCAGAGCACTGTACTAAGCGCTTGAAAAGTACAATTCAGCAATACCTGAAGAGAGACAATAGAGATAATACCTGCCCACACCTGGTGTGATCTTGGGTGAGTTGCTTCATTTCTCTGAGCCTCAGTTACCTCATCTGCATAATGGGGATTAAGACTGTGAGCCCCATTTGGGACAGGGACCGTGTCCAACCTGATCACCTTGTTTCTACCGAATGCTTAGAACAGCGCTTGGCACATAGTAAGTGCTTCACAAGTACCAGTGTTATTGTTATTATTATTATTATGTCCATATCCATAACCTATTCATATGTACTAATGTCTGTCTCCTCCTCTAGACTTGTCAGGGAATTTTGATGATGATGATAGTATTTGTTAAGTGCTTATTATATGCCAAGCACTAAGGTAGATACAAGGTGATCAGGTTGTTCCACGTGGTTGTTCCTAGTCTTAATCCCCATTTTACAGATGAGGTAACTGAGGTGCAGAGAAGTTAAGTGATTTGCCCAAAGTCACACAGCTGACAAGTGGCAGAGCCGGGATTAGAACTCATGACCTCTGACTCCTAAACCCATGCTCTTCCCACTAAGCCACGCTGCTTTCCACTAAGCCATGCAGCTTTAATGTTGTACTCTCCCAAATTCATAGTACAGTGCTCTGCAAACAGGCAGTGCTCGATAAATATGATTGATAATCAAGTGTATTTTTTAATGGTGTTTAAGTGTTTGTTTAAGTGTTTACTACATACCAGGCACTGTACTAACTGCTGGGGGCAGATTCCAGCTAATTAGTCCATGGACACAGTCCATGTCCCACCTGGGACTCACGGTCTTCATCCACAGCTACAGATGAGGTCCCCAAAGCCCAGAGAAGTGAAATGCTTGCCCATGTTCACACAGCAGACAAGTGGCAAATCCTCTATAAAAACCCAGGTCCCAGGCTCGTGTTCTATCCATTAGACCATGCTGCTTCTGTATTTATTGAGCACTCACCGTGTGAAGAACACTGTAATAAGCACGCCAATTGAAGCAGATGAGACAGAACCATCATGACTGTGAGCCCACTGGTGGGCAGGGACTGTCTCTATATGTTGCCAATTTGTACTTCCCAAGAGCTTAGTACAGTGCTCTGCACACAGTAAGCGCTCAATAAATACGATTGATGATGATGATGACCGCCTAGAGCCAAAGGCAGAAGACAGAGGGTTTGGGGGATGGCCTGAATATCTAGTTCATCTTCTAGTCACTCTGGTGGCTTTTCTAATCAACCAGCTGCCGACCCCCTGGTCGGAGAAAGAAGTTCAGGGAGTGACCCTCAGCCAATCTACACTGGATGGGAAGAAGCACGAACACTAATTAAAAACGATTAAATTCAGAGCATGCTCCCATCTTCTGGAAACTCAAAGGCTTTACATACGGTTAGCTCTGGGTGGTTCTGAAGTCAGGAGGGGAATTAAGACATAAAATCTCTGGGGGCGTTAAATGACTTACGGATGAGGATTTAGGTGGAAAAACGAGGAGAAGTTTGAAAGGAAGTGTCTAAACTTCTGAGCACTTTATAATGACCCGATGTTTGTGTGGCACTTAGTGTTTTCCTATGCAGAGACCTTTGGGTGAATGAATAGTTCTCCCAGGTTTGTTTGGTTTTATTTTTCTGAAAATGTTGCAAGGGTAATGTGGAGATGAAGAGTTCTGGAAATGTAATCATAACAAGAGGCGTCTAAAGCGGAAAGGTTCCGCCTGGATTTTTCTATAGCTCCTTCATCTTCAAAGGGCTTTCACATTAATTAGTTGATTTTTGCCTACATAACGTTTCTGGGAGATACAGGATGAGAGAATGGTATCTTATCCTCATTTTACAGGGGAGGAGAAGGTCCAGAGAGGTGAAATGACTTGGCCAAGGTCACACAGCAAACCAGTGGCAGAACTGGGACAAGAACTGACTCAGAGATTTTAAATTTTACTTTCAAATAACTTTCGTAGAAAATAATCACAACATCCTACAAGGCCACTCTATCAAATCATTCTGGATGGGCTTTTCTGTGTAGGTGTGTTCCTTTGCGATATCATTCATAAGTGGGTCTGGGAATCTAATTTGCAAGCCAGGAATCTTAAATTGAGTTCGAGGAAAGATAATCTGAAACTCAAAATTGTATTTCCTCATCTGAGCTTACCCTGCCAGATGAAGAAAACTTCACGGTCTCTGGATTCTTCGTGGACTCTGCATTGTGTTCAAGAGGGTATCTTATAGACAAGTTCATTTCTACTAGCACTTCCTCTAAGCAGTAATAGGGAGTGGGAGTTGATGGACAGAATTGGCCTAGTGGATAGAGCCCGGGCATGGGAGTCAGAGGGTCCTGGGTTCTAATTCCCGCTCCACCTCTGGTCTGCTTTGTGGCCTTGGGCAAGTCGTTTCACTTCTTTGGATCTCAGTCACTTCACCTGTAAAATGGGGATTAATCAATCAATCAATCAATCGTATTTATTGAGCGCTTACTATGTGCAGAGCACTGTACTAAGCGCTTGGGAAGTACAAATTGGCATCACATAGAGACAGTAGCCCTGTAAAGCTCGTTATGGGCAGGACGTGTATCCAGTTCTGTCGTATTGTACATTCCCAAGTGCTTATTAGTACAGTGCTCTGCACATAATAAATACTCAATGAATGCCATTGATTGATTGATAGTCCCAGCTCTGTCAATGGCCTGCTGTTTCAATTTGAGCTAGGCATTTAACTTCTCCGGGCCTCAGTTTCCGTCTCCCCCTTGTGAGCCCCATGTGGGACAGGGACTGTGTCCAACCCGATTTGCACGTACCCATCCCAGGGCTCAGTACAGGGCCTGGCACATACTAAATGCAAACAAATACCAAAATTTTCATTATTATTATTATTATTATTATTATTATTATTATTATTATTATTATTATTATTATTATTATTATTATTATTATTATTAGACAGCTCAAATGCTACAGCATTTCCATACATACAGGGTTGGTTCAGCTTCAGGACATGATCAGAAAGCACAAACCCTTTCAATCTGGCTTCCCTCTACTACACTCCATATCAACCACCCTCTCAAATGCTACCAATGATTTCCTTCTTGCCAGATCCAATGGCCTCTACTCCATCCTAATCCTCCTTGACCTCTCAGTGGCCTTCAACACTGTGGACCATTCCATTCTCCTAGATACATTATCCAGCTTTGGTTTCACTGACTCAGTCTTCTCCTGGTTCTCCTTCTAGTTCTTTGACCATTCATTTATTCATTCATTCATTCAGTTGTATTTATTGACTGCTTACTGCGTGCAAAGCACTGTACTAAGTGCTTGGAAAGTACAATTCAGCAATAAAGATATAGATATATTATAGATATATAATTAATCTATAAGCCCGCAACCTTGTTGTCATCCTTGACTCCACTCTCTCATTCACCCCACACATCCAACCGTCACCAAAAGCTGCCAGTCTCACTTTCACAACATCACCAAGATCAGTTCTTTCCTCTCCATCCAAACCGCTACCACGCTAGTACAATCACTCCGCTAGTACAATCACTCATCCTCTCCTGACTGGATGACTGCATCAGCCTCCTTTCTCATCTCTCTGCCTCCTATCTCTCCCCACTTCAGTCTATACTTCACTCTGCTGCCCGGATGATCTTTGTACAGAGATGCTCTGGGCATGTCACTCCCCTCCTTAAAAATGATAGATATATACACATTAATAAAATAGAATTATAAACATGGACATATATACACATGTGCTGTGGGGCAGGGAGGGAGGTAGAGCAGAAGGAGTGAGTGGAGGTGTTGGGGAGGGGGAGCAGAGGAAAAGGGTGGTTTAGCCTGGGAAGGCCTCCTGGAGGAGGTGAGCTTTCAATGGGGCTGTGAAGGGAGGGATGTGTGCTAACTTGGCTGATTTTAGGAGGGAGGCCATTCCAGGCCAGAAGTAAGATGTGGGCCAGGGGTCGATGGTGGGACAGGTGAGAACGGGGCCGAGTGAGGTGGTTAGCGGCTGCAGAGGAGCAGAGTATGTGGGCTGGGATGGAGAAGGAGAGAAGGGAAGTGAGGGAGGAGGGGGTGAGGGGATGGACAGCTTTGAAGCCAATAGTGAGGAGTTTTTGCTTCATGCAAAGGTTAATAGGCAACCACTGGAGATTTTTAAGGAGGGGAGTGACATGCCCAGAGCATCTCTGTACTAAGATCATCCGGGCAGCAGAGTGAAGTATAGACTGAAGTGGGGAGAGACAGGAGGCAGAGAGATGAGAAAGGAGGCTGATGCAGTCATCCAGTCAGGAGAGGATGAGTGATTGTACTAGCGTGGTAGCGGTTTGGATGGAGAGGAAAGAATGGATCTTGGTGATGTCGTGAAAGTGAGACTGGCAGCTTTTGGTGATGGTTGGATGTGTGGAGTGAATGAAAGAGCGGAGTCAAGGATGACACCAAGGTTGCGGGCTTGTGAGGCGGGAAGGATGGTAGTGCCATCCACGGTGACAGAAAAGTCAGGGAGATGACAGGGTTTGGGAGGGAAGACAAGCAGTTCAGTTTTGGACATGAGATTAGGTGACAGGACAACATCCAGGTGCAGATGACCTGAAGGCAGGAGGAGATGCGAGCCTGAAGGGAGGGAGAGAGAACAGGGGAGGAGATGTAGATTTGGGTATCATACTCTAAGAGATGATAGCTGAAGCCATGGGAGCAAATGAGTTCTCCAAAGGAGTGAGTATAGATGGAAAACAGAAGGGGACCAAGAACTGACTGTTGGGGAACCCCTACATTTATGGGATGGGAGGGAGAGGAGGAGCCCGCGAAGGAGACTGAGAATGAATGGCCAGAGAGATAAGAGGAGAACCAGGAGATGACAGAATCTGTGAAGCCAAGGTTGAATAAATGTGTTGAGGAGAAGGGGATGGTCGACAGGGTCAAAGGCAGCGAAGAGGTCGAGGAGGAATAAGATAGAGTTAGGAGCAATTTGGCAAGAAGGAGGTCATTAATGACCTTTTAGAGGGTGCTTTCAGTGGAGTGTAAGGGAGAGAAGCCAGAATGGAGGGGGTCCAGGAGAGAGTTGGAGGAGAGGAATTCGAGGCAGCGAGTGTAGACGACCTACTACAGGAGTTTGGACAGGAAGGGTAGAAGGGAGATGGGGCGATAACTGGAGGGGGCAGTGGAGTCAAGAGAGGGTTTTTTAGGATGGGGGAGATGTGGGCATGTTTGCAGGCAGAAGGGAAAAATCCATTAGAGAGTGAGCGGTTGAAGATGGAAGTTAAGGTGGGGAGGAGGGAAGGGGCAAGAGTTTTTATAAGGTGGGAGGGGATGGAGTCAAACACACAAGTGGAGAGGGTGGCACTTGAGAGGAGGGAGGAGATCTCAAAAGATACTGCTGGGAAGGATGGGAAAGTAGAAAAAGGGGTCAAGGCAGGGAGGAGATGGAGGAGAGGAAGGGGAGACTTTGGGAAGCGCAGACCTGATGGAGAGAGTGGGGGTTTCTGTGGGGGAGAAATACATAGAGAGGGATTTTGGGGGTTGATGCATGGAGATTGTGCAGCGGTTAGAGATGATGAGATCGAGTGTGTGATCAGGTTGCTGTCGGGGTGACCAGTTCATTATTAGACTCCTTCGTGGGCTCCTCTTCTGCCTCCCACCCCCTAACTGTGGGGGTCCCTCAAGGTTCAGATCTGGGTTCCTTTCTCTTCTCCATCTACACTCACTCCCTAGGAGAACTCACTCTCGCCCATGGATTCAACTATCACTTCTCTGCAGATGATATCCAAATCTACATCTCCAATCCTAATCTATCCTCCCTCTCTGCAGTCTTGCATTTCCTCCTGCCTTCGAGACATCTCTACTTAATAATAATAATGATAATAATGATGGCACTTGTTAAGCGCTTACTATGTGCAAAGCACTGTTCTAAGTGCTGGGGAGGCTACAAAGTGATCAGGTTGACCCATGGGGGGCTCTGTCAATTCCCATTTTACAGATGAGGTAACTGAGGCATTGAGAAATTAAGTGACTTGCCCAAAGTCACATAGCTGACGATTGGCAGAGCTGGGATTTGAACCCATGACCACTGACCTCAAAGCCCATGCTCTTTCCACTGAGCCATGCTGCTTCTCTACTCTACTTGGATGTCCTACCCTCACCTCAAGCTTAACATGTCTAAAGCAAAACTCCTCATCTTCCCTCCCAAACCCTGTCCTCCCACTCACTTTCCCATCACTGGTGACGGTACCACCAACCTTCCTGTCTCACAAGCCCATAACCTTGGCATTATCCTTGATTCCTCTCTCTCATTCAACCCACATATTCACTCCATCACTAAATCCTGTCAATCCAACCTTCACAGCATCGCTAACATCTCTCCTTTCCTCTCCATCCAAACTGCTGCTACATTGATAAAATCACTTACCCTAGCCCACCTTGATTACTGTATCAGCATCCTCACTGACCTCCCAACCTCCTGTCTCTCTACACTCCAGTCCATACTGCTGCTGGGGTCGTTTTTCTACAAATTCCTTCAGAACACATCACCCTGCTCCTCAGAAAACTCCAGTGGTTGCCTGTCATTCATTCATTCAATCATATTCCACCTCTTCTTCAAACAAAAACTCCTCCCCATTGGCTTCAAAGATTCCCACCACCTTCCCCCCTCCTACCTCACCTCCCTTCTCTCTTTCTACAACCCAGCCCACACACTCAGCTCCTCTGGGGCCGCTAATCTTCTCACTGGGCCTCCAACTCAGCCATCTTGCCACTGACCCCCGGCCCACGTCCCGCCTCTGGTCTGGAACGCCCTCCTTCCTTAAATCCCACAGACAATGACTCTCCCCTCCTTCAAAGCCTTGTTGAAGGCCCATCTCCTCCAAGAGGCCTTCCCTAACTAAGCCCTCCTTTTCTCATCTCCCACTCCCTTCTGTGTCACCCTGACTTGCTCCCTTTGTTCTTCTCCCCTCCCAGCCCCACACCACTTTTGTCCATAGCTATTATTTTTCTGTACTGATGTCTGTCTCCCCTGCCTCTACACTGTGCACTGTGGACTCATTGTGGGCAGGGATTGTCTCTTTCATTGCTGTGTTGTACTCTCCCAAGTGCTTAGTACAGTGCTCTGCACACAGTAAGAGCTCAATAAATACGATTGAATGAATGAATGAGGCACAGAGAAGCTAAGTGACTTGCCCAAGGTCACACAGCAAGCCACTGGCCGAGCCGGGATTGGAACCTAGGTCCGTCTGACACGCAGGCCTCTGAACTACCCACTTGTCCATAATAATAGTAATGCTAATAATAATTCATTCGTTCAATCATATTTATTGAGCGCTTACTGTGTGCAGAGCACTGTACCAAAAACTTGGGAAGTACAAGTTGGCAACATAGAGAGATGGTCCCTACCCAACAACGGGCTCACAGTCTAGAAGGGGGAGACAGACAACAAAACAAAACATGTGGACACGTGTCAAGTCGACAGAACAAACAGAATTAAAGCTAGGTGCACATCATTAACAAAATAAATAGAATAGTAAATATGTACAAGTAATAAATCTGTACAAACATATATACAGGTGCTGTGGAGAGGGGAAGGAGGTAGGGCGGGTGGGATGGGGAGGTATTTGATGGCTTAAATGATGGTATTTGCTAAGCGCTTACTATGTGCCAAGCACTGTTCTTAGGGCTGGGGTGAATACAAGGTAATCAGGTTGTCCCACATGGGGCTCACAGTCTTAATCCCCATTTTACAGGTGAGGTAACTAAGGCACAGAGAAGTTAAGTGACTTGTCCAAAGTCACAGAGCTGACAAGTGGTGGAGCCGGGATTAGAACCCACAACCTCACCTCACTGCTGTCCTACTACAGCCCAGACTGCACACTCCTCCCCTCTAATGCCCACCTACTCATTGAACTTCAAACCCCGGGCTAGCCCTTGGATCTCCTGACTCCCAAGATTTCCTCCTTCCACTAGCCAACCCAGCCACACCAGTGAATGGGATAGGATGTCTTCTTTTTTTTAAATAACCTTCTTAAGATTAGATATGACATGAATGCAGGGTTAAGCTTCTATCTTTTTATTTTGCAATCCAAAAATATGCTCTTTTAAGTCCATCCCCTACAGCCCAATTTTAAATAACCTTCTTTGGATTAGATATGACATGATTGCAGGGTTAAACTTCTATCTTTTTATTTTGCAATCCAAAAATATGATCTTTTGAGCCCATCCCCTGTGGCACAATTTTAAATAACCTTCTTTGGATTAGATATGACATGAATGAAGGGTTAAACTTCTATCTTTTTATTTTTGCAATCCAAAAATATGACCAGGTTTGGAGAGGTCATAAATCAGAAAAACAAGAATGTCTTCCAGCCTACTAGAAAGTTGTTGTTTTTTCTGTAGCCCTTGTAAGTGTGAAATGTAGAAAAAAAATGTTCCCCTTCAGGTCAGGGCGTGACCTAGAGCATCAGGACAGAGAACTGTGTCAAGATGAGAACCTGTGGTGAGAAACTTTGCTTATTACTCCAACTTCCCACCCACAGTTTTCTCTGTATCCATGACAACAGGATGCTGGGAGGAGCAGTGTCATGGATACCTTCCTTGACAACTCACTGGTGTTCAGAGATGGACCATCCAAAATCCCTCTAATAACCTGTGGACCTACCCAAATTCCTCTTGGTTGTCCTTCAAATCCTTAGTACAGTGTCCCACACACAGCAAGCAATCAATAAATGCCACTGATTGGTTGAACACTCGCTGTGAAGAGACTTCATTAATTCATTCGTGTTTATTGAGCGCTTATTGTGTGCCGAGCACTGTACTAAGAGCTTGGGAAAGTACAATACAGCAATAGAGACAGTCCCTGCCCACAGTCTGGTGGGAGGGAGGGATAGATCCATACAAGTAAACCGGCATCAATATAAATAGATAAAATGACAGATATGGACATAAATGCAGTGGGGCGGTGAAAGGGGGGAAGAGTGAAGGGAGCCAGTCAGGGTGATGCAGAAGGGAGTGGGAGGTGAGGAAAAGTAGGGCTTAGTCTGGGAAGACCTCTTGGAGGAGATGGGCTTTCAGTAAGGCTTTGAAGAGGGGTGGGGAGGGAAGAGTGATTGTCTGTGGGATTTGAGGAGGGAGGGTGTTCCAGGGAAGAGGCAAGATGTGGGCCAGGGGTTGGCAGTGAGACAGGCGAGATAAAGGCACAGCGATACAGGGAATATGTCACTTCTTTGTCTTATGCTCCCCAAGTGATCAATACAGTGCCCTGAACTAGCAGATGCTCAAAAAATAACATTATGAATACTACCCCATCCTCACCCCACAGCACTTATGAACTGTACTGTAAAATGGAAAGATCCCGGGCTTTGGAGTCAGAGGTCATGGGTTCAAATCCCAGCTCTGCCAATTGGCAGCTGTGTGACTTTGGGCAGGTCACTTAACTTCTCTGGGCCTCAGTTACTTCATATGTAAAATGGGGATGAAGACTGTGCGCCCCACGTAGGACAACCCGATTACCTTGTAACCGCCCCAGCGCTTAGAACAGTGCTTTGCGCATAGTGAGCGCTTAATAAATGCCATCATTATTATTATTATTATCTGTCTCCCCCTCCCAACTCTAAGCTTGTTTTTAGAAGGGAACATGTCTACCAATTGCATTGTACTGCACTCTCCCAAGTGCTTAAAAGCAGCATGGTGTGGGGATAGGGCATGGGCTTGGAGGAAAGTCATGAGTTGTAATTCCCTCTCTGCCACTTGTCTGATGTATGACCTTGGACAAGTCACTTCACTTCTCTAGGCCTCAGTTACCTCATCTGTAAAATGGGGATGGAGACTGGGGACCCAGGTAGGACAGGGACTGTGTCTAATCTGATCGACAGGGACTGTGTCTAATCTGATTTGCTTGTATCCACCCCAGTGCTTCATACAGTGCCTGGCACACAGTAAGCGCTTAATAAATAATTATAAAACATTACTCTGCCCTCTAAGCATTCATTCATTCAATTGTATTTATTGAGTGCTTACTGTGTGCAGAGCACTGTACTAAGCGCTTGGGAAGTACAAGTTGGCAACATATAGAGATGGTCCCTACCCAACAACGGGCTCACAGTCTAGAGGCGGGAGACAGACAACAAACCATGTGGACAGGTGTCAAGTCATCAGAATAAATAGAAATAAAGCTAGATGCACATCATTAACAAAATAAATAGAATAGTAAAAATGTACAAGTAAAATAAATAGAGTAATAAATCTGTACAAACATATATACATGTGCTGTGGGGAGGGGAAGGAGATAGGGTGGGGGGATGGGGAGGAGGAGAGGAAAAAGGGGGCTCAGTCTGGACTCAGTTATTTAGTAAATACCTTGGATTGATTAATTGATTCCCTGACTTTGATGGAATGCTTCTGAATAATACCAAGAACAATAATGATGATAATTACTGCTGCTTCCAGAGAAGCATCGTGGCTCAGTGGAAAGAGCCCGGGCTTTGGAGTCAGAGGTCATGAATTCAAATCCTGGCTCCTCCACTTGTCAGCTGTGTGACTTTGGGCGATTCACTTAACTTCTCTGGGCCTCAGTTACCTCATCTGTAAAATGGGGAGGAAGACTGTGAGCCCCCCATGGGACAACCTGATTACCTTGTAACCTCCCCAGTGCTTAGAACAGTGCTTTGCACATAGTAAGTGCTTAACAAATGCTATTATTATCATTACTATTATTATTATTATAGTAATAATAATAATAATAGTAATGGTATAAGTGCTTACTATATGCGAGCACTGTCCTAACTACTGGAGTACATACAAGGTTAGCATTTTGGACACATTCCCTGTTCTCCTTGAGGCTCACAGATTAGGTAGGAAGGAGTAGAATTTAACATCCATTTTCAGATGAGGTAAATGAGGCACAGAAAAGTTAAGTGACTTGCCCAAGTCCACGAAGCAGGCAAGTGGCAGAGCAGAATTAGAACCCAGGTCCTTGGGCTTTCAGGCCCAGGCTCTTTCCACCTGGCTTTGCTGCATCTCTGTGAACAATCCATCCCATTATTTCAGGAGGCTTCTCCGATTCATTTGTTTTGTCCCCAGGTCATAGCCATCAAATTTCTCATCAATCAGTAGTGTTGATTGACTATTTTATGTATTGAGATTTTGAATCAATCTATCGAGCAATGGTATTTATTGAGCATTTACAATGTACAAAGCACCATACTAAGCACCCGAGAGAGTGCAATACGTGGCCTAGGGGGTTGAGCACGTGCCTGGGGAGGACCTGGGTTCTAATCCCGGCTCTGCCACTTGTCTGCTGTGTAACCTTGGGCATGTTGCAAATATCAAGTGCCCAAAGGGTACAGATCTAAGTGAAAAGGTGATATGGAAGTGAGAGGGAGGGAGAAGAGGGCTTAGTCGGGGAAGGCCTCTTGGAGAAGATGTCACCTTAATAAGGCTTTCCAGATGGGGAGATACAAGTTAATCAGGTTGGACACAATCCCCACCCCACAGGAAGCTCACCATCTCAGTAGGAGGGAGAACAGCCATTGAATCCCCAGTTTCCAGATGAGGAAACTGAGGCCCAGTAATGATGATGATGATGGTATTTCTTAAGTGCTTAATATACGCCAAGTTCTGTTCTAAGAGCTGGGGTAGATACAAGGTAATCCGGTTGTCCCACGTGGGGTTCGCAGTCTTCATGAGAAGACGTATGAGAAGCTGCGTGGCTCAGTGGAAAAGAGCACGGGCTTTGAAGTCAGAGTTCATGGGTTCAAATCCCGACTCCGCAGATTGCCAGCTGTGTGACTTTGGGCAAATCACTTAACTTCTCTCTGCCTCAGTTACCTCATCTGTAAAATGGGGATTAATCAATCAATCAATCGTATTTATTGAGGGCTTACTGTGTGCAGAACACTGTACTAAGCGCTTGGGAAGTACAAGTTGGCAACATATAGAGACAGTCCCTACCCAACAGTGGGCTCACAGTCTAAAAGATTAAGACAGTGAGCCCCCCGTGGGACAATCTGATCACCTTGTAACCTCCCCAGCGCTTAGAACAGTGATTTGCACATAGTAAGTGCTTAATAAATGCCATTATTATTATTACTCATCCCCATTTTACAGATGAGGTCACTGAGGCCCAGAGAAGTGAAGTGACTTGCCCAAAGTCACGCAGCTGACAAGTGGTGAAGGAGCCACTTCTCATCCATCTCCTTAATCTTTTGACCAGTCGTCTACGATCCTCGGCTATTTCGGGTCTGTTTTTAGGGACCGGACCCCACCCCCACCCCACCCCCACCGAAATGCATTCACTATTATTATTCTATTTATTTTATTAATGATGTGTATTTATTATTCTATTTATTTTGATGCTGTTGATGCCTGCCTACTTGTTTTGTCGTCTGTCTCCCCCTTTCTAGACTGTGAGCCCGTTGTTGGGTAGGGATTGTCTCTATCTGTTGCCTAATTGTACTTTCCAAGCGCTTAGTACAGTGCACTGCACACAGTAAGCGCTAAATAAATGCGATTGAATGAATGAATGAATGAATGACTTGCCCAAAGTCAAACTGCAGAGAAGTGGCGGGCCCAGGCTTATGCTCTTTCCACTAGCCCATGCTGTTCCACTCGACTGCGGCATGCACGTCAATATTGATGCTAAAATGTAATCCACACATACAGAGAAGCCAGAGGTGACAAAATGGGGTCGGTTGTAACCATTTCAATCTCCAAATTCCATTTCTGGAGAACGAGAATAACTCCCTGCAATTCACTCCTTTCCAATTCCTCATCTCCTGTTTCACCGCCGGGGCCAAGACCCGGTTGCAAAAATTCATTTCCAGACAAGGTTCCTATTTTTACGCTGCTTTTTTTTATTTCTTTTTTGCTTCATTAATTGCTGCTGCTGGCTTTTCAGAGAATTTTAATTAGAGTTCTATTTTACAGTTCTTGTGCCCTCAGGCTTTTTGAAAAGAGGGTATCATTTTTAAAATCTAGCAAGGAAGTAAAATTGTCTTATCATGTATACTTTGTAGAAATCTGTGAATCCCTAAAGTGAATAATAACAGGCTTTGAGTCAGGAGTTCTCATCGCCGTGGGCAGAAAACTGAGGAAGCGGAATGGAGTGGGAGTGGGACCTGGTGGAAAGAGCACTTGTCTGAGAGCCACGGGACTTGAGTTCTAATCCCAGCTCTGCCACTTGTCTGCTGTGTGACCTTGGGCAACTCACTTCACTTCTCTGGGCCTCGGTGACGGCATCTGGAAAATGGCAGGGGGGAACTGTGAGCCCCATGTGGGACAGGGACTGTGTCCAACCTGATCAGTTTGTATCTACCCCAGTGCTTAGTACAGTGTCTGACGCATAGTAAGAGTTTAATAAACACCATAAAAAAAAAACCTTTCCTCTAGAAGTAAAATCACATTCTAGGGAAACCACACATTCAGTATGGGAATTGCTACCCTTCTTCCCAGAAGAACGTATCATTTATTTAAGGTTATTTGAACCTTCTTTCCTTTTTCTTCTTCCCTCCTCTGCAGAAAAGAAAAAGGGACTTTCTAGAGCTAAATTTCTGCAAGAGAAAGCACATCTAATCATATAAAATACTTTCTCACCTGCCTTGGTCGGATTTGTGTGGATATCAGCATTCTCTCTGCTCTGGAGAAGGGTGAGATGAAAGCAAAGCAAACAAATATTTTCCTCACTGATGGGTTTAGCTAGAGCTATGAGCAAGGGAAATAATTATGTCATTTGCTGAGGGCTTACTTACTATGTGCCAAGCACTATTCTAAACACTGGGGATTCAAGAGAATCAGCACAGCCTAACTCAACTTCTCTGTGCCTCAGTTAACTCATCTATAAAATGGGGATTGATTGTGAGCCCTATGTGGGACACTCCAGGCACTTAGTACAGTGTTCTGTACACAGTAGGCGCTCAATAAATATGACTAACTGATGTGGACTATGTCCAAGCTAATTAGATTGTATCTACCCCAGTGCTTAGTACAGTGCCTGGCACAGTGTAAGTGCTTAACAAATACCATTAAAAAAATTAAGTTGATCAGATCCAATCCATTCCCTGTCCCACATGGGGCTTAGAGTCTAATTAGGAATCAGAAACATGCCTACCAACTCTGTTATATTGTAGCCTCCCAAAAGCTTAGTACAGTGCTCTGAACAAAACAAGTGCTCAGAAAATTTGATTGTTTGAATTGCAATTGATTTTGCTTCTCTAACGAAAAATGAACGGAGATCCAATTCTCATCTCTTGTTCTCGTCTCTCTCACCATGACGCCCTTCCTCACATCCTCTCTCCTGCCTGCATATAGCTATAATTCTATGTATTCTGACGATTTTGACACCTGTCTACATGTTTTGTTTTGTCTGTCTCCCTCCTTCTGGACTGTGAGCCCATTGTTGGGTAGGGACCATCTCTATATGTTGCCGACTTGTACTTCCCAAGCGCTTAGTACAGTGCTCTGCACACAGTAAGCGCTCAATAAATACGATTGAATGAATGCTTGGAACACCCTTTCCCTTCACGCAAGACGGACCCCCGCTCTTCCCTTTTCCAATCACACACACCTCCTCCAGGAGGCCTTCCCTGAAAAAGCCCAAGTGCTTAGTACAGTGCTCTGCACACAGTAAGCGCTCAATAACTACAATCTAATGAATGAATAGTTTCTCTTCTCCCCATCCTATTTCCCCAAATCTGCCGCTTCACTGCTTTTGGGTCACCTAATCAAACAAGCATGCGGTATGCACTAAATCTGTACGCCTTTTGCATTTGAGATTCACCTCACTCTCAGACCCACAGCACTTAACGTTCACATTCTTGCATTCTTTGATTTGAACATGTTTTCCAACTCTGTTACACGGCTCTCCCCAGTACTCAGTTCAGAGTTCTGCATGCAGGAAGCTCTCAATAAATACCACTGACTGATCGATTGATTTTAATGTCCCTTTTCCCATCTACACTGTAATCACCTTAATAATAATATTAATGGCATTTGTTAAGCACTTACTATGTGCCAAGTACTGTTCTAAGCACTGGGGGGGAATACAAGGTAATCATGGAAGCAGCGTGGCGCAATGGAAAGAGTTCAGGCTTTGGAATCAGAGGTCATGGGTTCAAATCTTGGCTCCACCAATTGTCAGCTGTGTGATTTTTGGGCAAGGTAGGGGCAAGCAACTGAAGTTAAGGATAAGTACTTTGTCTTCATAAGTACCGCATCTTGGGGAAGCAGCATGGTGTAGTGGTTAGAGCACAGGACTGGGAGTCAGAAGGTCATGTGTTCTAATCCCGGCTCTGCCACCTGTCTGCCATGTTACCTTGGGCTAGTCACTTCACTTCTCTGGGCCTCAGTTACTGCATCTGTAAAATGGGGATTGACTGTGAGCCCCCCCATGGGACAACCTGATCACCTTGTAACCTCCCCAGTGCTTAGTACAGTGCTTTGCACATAGTAAGCGCTTAATAAATGCCATCATTATTATTATGGAAGTCCCATTTCCAGCCTCTGTTGTACAGCATTTTCCTGAGTGCTGATTGCAATGTTCTGCACACAGGAAGTGCTCAGTAAATTGCAGTGATTGATAAAAGCAATAACAAGGCCTAAAAGCACAGATAATAATAATAATGAGGGTATTTGTTAAGCTCTTACTATGTGCCAGGCACTGTACTAAGCACTGGACTGGATTACAAGCAAATCGGTTTGGACACAATCCCTGTCCCATATGGGGCTCACCACAGTCTCAATCTTAATTTTACAGATGAGGCAACTGAGGCCCAAAGAAGTGAAGTGACTAGCCCAAGGTAACATGGCAGACAGGTGGCAGAGCCGGGATTAGAACACATGACCTTCTGACTCCCAGTCCTGTGCTCTAACCACTACACTATGCTGCTTCCCCAAGATGCAGTATTTATGAAGACAAACTACTTATCCTTAACTTCAGTTGCTTGCCCCTACCTGTAATTTATTTTAAAATCTATCTCCTCCACTAGTTTGTGAGCTCCTTGAGGGTAGGGGATAATGTCTACTAACTCTATTGGACTCTCCTAAGTGCTCAGTACAGTGTTCTTTACAGATTAGACTGTACTGTCCTTGAGGGGAGGGATCATGTCTCCAAACACTACTGTCCTCTTCTAAGCACTCCTTACTGTGCTCTGTACACAGTAGACTGTAATATAACTGATGGCATTTGTTAAGCGCTTACTATGTTCCCTCTCCATCCCCCCTGCCTTACCTCCTTCCCTTCCCCACAGCACCCATATATATGTATATATGTTTATACGTATTTATTACTCTTTATTTGTTTATTTTACTTGTACATATTTATTATATTTATTTTATTCTGTTAGTATGCTTTATTTTGTTCTCTGTCTCCCCCTTCTAGACTGTGAGCCCACTGTTGGGTAGGGACCATCTCTACATGTTGCCAACTTGTACTTCCCAAGCGCTTAGTACAGTGCTCTGCACACAGTAAGCGCTCAATAAATACGATTGAATGAATGAATGAATGAATGTTCCAAGTACTGTTCTAAATGCTGGGGGATGCAAGGTTATCAGGTTGTCCCAGGTGGGGCTCACAGTCTTAATCCCCATTTTACAGATAAGGTAACTGAGGCACAGAGAAGTGAAGTGACTTGCCCAAAGTCACACAGCTGACAAGTGGTGGAGACAGGATTAGAACACACGACCTCTGATTCCCAAGCCCGTGCTCTTTCCAAAAAGCCACGCTGCTTCTCTGAAACGACACCATGTCCTTCTCCTTTGTACTCTGCAAAGTGTTTGGTACAGTGCTCTCCGCAGAGTACGCTCTCAAAAATTTCGATCATTAAGCCCGTAACCTTGGCATTATCTTTGATTCAGCACTTTCATTCAACCCACATATCCAATCCATCGTCAAATCCTGTCTGTCCCACCTTCACAACATCACTGAAACCCACCCTTTCCTCTCCATCCAAACTGCTGCCACATTAATTCATTCATTCAATCGTATTTATTGAGCGCTTACTGTATGCAGAGCACTGTACTAAGTGCTTGGGCAAGTTGGCAACATATGATAATCCAATCACTCATCCTCTCCCGCCTGGATTACTGCATCGGCCTCCTTGTTGACCTCCCAGCCTCCTGCCTCTCTCCACTCCAGTCCATATTGCATTCTGCTGCCCGGATCATCTTTCTACAAAAACACTAAAGACAAGTCACCCTCCCTCCTCAAAAATCTCCAGTGGTTGTCCATCCACCACCATATCAAACAAAAGACCCTCACCATTGACTTTAAAGCAGTCCACCTCCTTGCCCCCTTCTTGCCTCACCTCGCTTCTCTCCTTCTACAACCCAGCCTGCACACTTTGCTCCACTGGTGCTGCTAACCTCTCTCTGGGCCTCATTCTCACCTGTCCAGCCACCGAACCCTGACTTAAGTCCTGCCTCCAGCCTGGAATGCCCTCCCTCCTCAAATCCCACAGACAATGACTCTCCCCCCTTCCCCTGTCAGACTTCAAAGCCTTACTGAAGGCCCATCTCCTCCAAGAGGCCTTCCCTGACTAAATCCCACTTTTCCTCATCTCCCACTCCCTTCTGCACCTCCCCGACTGGCTCCCTTTTCTCTTCCCCCACTCCCTGCCCCACAGCCCTTATCTATATATCTGTCATTTTATTGATTTATATTGATGCCTGCTTACTTGCACTATCATCTGCCCCCCCCCCCCCACCCCACCCCCAGGCTATGAGGTGGTTGTGGGCAGCGATTGTCTCTCTTCATTGCTATATCATACTTTCCCAAGCTCTTAGTTCGGTGCTCTGCACACAGTAAGTGCTCAGTAAATACGATTGAATGATTGAATAAATTAGGAGCGTTTATGACAACTCCAAAGTCCCGAGAGGCATATCCATCAGAAGCTTCCCATCCCTCTCTACCACATCTGCTAGAAAGGAGCAGAAATAGCTCAGCAGCAGCTCCAACAGTCACCACTGCTTCTTCCCTTGATTATCTTGATTATCTTCCCTTGATTATTTCCCCTTTCTAGACTGTGAGCCCGTTGTTGGGTAGGGACCGTCTCTATATGTTGCCAACTTGTACTTCCCAAGTGCTTAGTACAGTGCTCTGCACACAGTAAGAGCTCAATAAATACGATTGAATGAATGAATGAATGAATCTCAGGACACTGTGGTTTGCAATTGGGCCCTGAGGGCAGTGGTTTGGTAACCTTCCCTAATCTCCACCCCCACCCGTCTTCCCCCTCCCAGCAGCTCCACAGCACCTGCCAGGACCCTCACACTCCTCCATATCTGGAACTCTTATTCTGAAGGAAAATAATAACAATAATAATAATAATGGCATTTATTAAGCACTTACTATGTGCAAAGCACTGTTCTAAGCTATGGGGAGGTTACAAAGTGATCAGGTTGTCCCACGGGGGGCTCACAGTCTTAATCCCCATTTTACAGACAAGGTAACTGAGGCACAGAGAAGGAAGTAACTTGCCTAAAGTCACACAGCTGACAATTGGCGGATCCAGGATTTGAACCTCTGACCTCTGACTCCAAAGCCCATGCTCTTTCCACTGAGCCAGAAAGGCATGACACAGGAAGAGTGATGACAAGGGACTCTTCTTTCCCAAGGAAAAGTGGTGATGAGGGACTTTCTTTCCCAAGAAAAGTGGTGATGAGGGATTCTTCTTTCCCAAGGAAAAGTGGTGATGAAGGATTCTACTTTCCCAAAGAAAAGTGGTGATGAGCGATTCTTCTTTCCAAAGGAAAAGTGGTGATGAAGGATTCTACTTTCCCAAGAAAAAGCGGTGATGAGGGACTTATTTCCAAAGAAAAAGTGGTGAGGAAGGACTCATTCCCAAGGAAACGTGGTGATGAGGGATTCTTATTTCCGAAAGAAAAGTGGTGACAAGTACTCACTTCCAGAGGAAAAGAGGTGACAAGGACCCTTACTTCCAGAGGAAAAGGGGTGATGAGGAACTCGAATTTCCCAAGGAAAATTGATGACAAGGGACTCTTCTTTCCCAAAGAAAAGTGGTGATGAGGGTCTCTTCTTTCCCAAAGAAAAGTGGTGATGAAGGATTCTTTTTTCCCAAGGAAGGGTGGTGATGAGGAATTCTAGTTTCCCAAGAAAAAACAGTGATGAGGGACTCTTCTTTCCCAAGAAAAATTGGTGATGAGGGACTCTTACTTCCCAAGGAAATGTGGTGACGAGGGATTCTTATTTCCCAAAGAAAAGTGGTGACAAGTACTCATTTCCAGAGGAAAAGTGGTGACAAAGACCCTTAATTCCAGAGGAAAAGGGGTGTTGAGGGACTCGAATTTCCCAAGGAAAAGTGGTGACAAGGGACTCTTATTTCCCGAGGAAGAGTGGTCATGAGGGACTCATTTCCAAAGGAAAAGTGGTGAAGAGGACTCTTATTTACAGAAGAAAAATGGTGTGAAGGGACTCATCTCTGAAGGAAGAGGGATGAAGAGGGACTCTTATTTCCAAATAAAAAGTGGTGAAGAGGGACTCTTATTTCTGAAGGATGAGGGATGAAGTGGGATTCTTTTTTCCAAAGGAAAACGGGTGAGGAGAGACTTTAGAAAAGCAGTATGGCCTAGTGGATAGAGCAGGGGCTTGGGATGTCAGAGGACGTGAGTTCTAATCCCAGCTCCGCCACTTATCAACTGTGTGACTTTGGGCCAGTCACTTCACTTCTCTGGGCCTCAGTTCCTTCATCTGGAAAATGGGTTTAAAGACGGTGAGCCCCACATAGGACAACCTGATTACCTTGCATCTCCCCCAGCGCTTGGAACAGTGCTTGGCACATAGTAAGCGATTAACAAATACCGTAATTATTATTATTATTAGGAGGTACTTTTGTTTCCAGAAGAAAAGTGATAAGGAGGGATCTTATTTCCAAAGGAAAACTAGTAAAGGAGTATTCATGTTTTCATTCATTTGTTCATTCAATGGTATTTACTGAGTTTTTACTGTGTGCAAAGCACTGTACTAATCACTGTGGGGAGTACAATGTAACAATAGACATATTCCTGCTCCAAACGAGCTAAAAGTCTAGAGGGATTGTGGGATTTTCAAAGGAAAAGTGCAGAGGAGGGATTATTATATTCATTCATTCAATCGTATTTATTAAGTGCTTACTCTCGGCTTCAAGGCTGTCCATCCCCTCACCCCCTCCAACCTCACCTCCTTTCTGTCCTTCTCCAGCCCAGCCCACACCCTCCACTCCTCTGCTGCTGCTAACCTCCTCACTGGGCCTCATTCTCGCCTATCCCACATCCTCCCCCTGGCCCGGAATTCCCTCCCTCCACACATCCACCAAGCTAGCTCTCTTCCTCCCTTCAAAGCCCTACTGAGAGCTCACCTCCTCCAGGAGGCCTTCCCAGACTGAGCCCCCTTTTTCCCCTCCTCCTCCCCGTCCCCCCGCCCTACCTCCTTCCCCTCCCCACAGCACCTGCATATATGTTTGTACAGATCTATTACTCCATTTATTTCACTTGTAAATATTCACTATTCTATTTATTTTGTTAATGATGTGCATTTAGCTTTAATTCTGTTTGTTCTGACAACTTGACACCTGTCCACATGTTCTTTTTTGCTGTCTGTCACCCCCTTCTAGACTGTGAGCCTGTTGTTGGGTAGGGACCGTCTCTATATGTTGCCAACTTGTACTTCCCAAGCGCTTAATGCAGTGCTCTGCACACAGTAAGCACTCAGTAAATACGATTGAATGAATGAATGAATGAATGAATGAATGAACTAAGCACTTGGAAAGTACAATTCAGCAACAGCAAGAGTCAATCCCTGCCCACAAGGGGGGTCACAACCTAGAAGTGGGGAGACAGACAACAAAAAACAAGTAAACAGGCATCAATAGCATCAATATAAATTAATAGAGTTAGAGATATATGCACATCATTAATAAAAATAAGTAGAATTATTAAAATGTACATATATAGGCAAGTGCTATGGAATGGGGAGAGGGGTAGAGCAAAGGAAGAGAGTTGGGGCAATGAGGAGTCTCATATTATCCTGTATATATGTATATATGTTTGTACATATTTATTACTCTATTTATCTTACTTGGACATATCTATTCTATTTATTTTATTTTGTTACTATGTTTGGTTTTGTTCTCTGTCTCCCCCTTCTAGACTGTGAGCCCACTGTTGGGTAGGGACTATCTCTATGTGTTGCCAACTTGTACTTCCCAAGCCCTTAGTACAGTGCTCTGCACACAGTAAGCGCTCAATAAATACGATTGATTGATTGATATTATATGACTGTGATCCCGTAGCTTCAGGGAACATGTCCACCAACTTTGTTGTATTCTATTCTCCCAAGTGAAGCAGCATGGAATAGTGGCTAGAGCCCAGCCCTGGGAGTCAGAAGGTCCTGGGTTCTAATCCCAGCTCCGCCACTTGTCTGCAGTCTGCCCTTGGGCAAGTCTCTTCACTTCTCTGGGCCTCAGTTCCCTCAGCTCTAAAATGGGGATAGAGACTGTGAGCCCCATCTTCTAGACTGTGAGCCCGCTGTTGGGTAGGGACTGTCTCTATATGTTGCCAACTTGTACTTCCCAAGCACTTTGTACAGTACTCTGCACACAGTAAGCGCTCAATAAATATGATTGAATGAATGACAGGGACTTTGTCCAACCTTATGTGCCTGTATCCACTCCAATGCTTAGTACAGTGCCTGGCACACAGTTCGTGCTTAACAAATACAACAATTATTATTATGATTATTATGATTATTATTATTATTATTATTATTATTATTATTATTATTATTACAGTGCTCTGCACATAGTAAACACTCAATAAATGGATTGATCGATTGATTGAAGGAAAAATAATGAAGGCTGACTCATTTTCAAAGGAAAAGTGGATTTAATAATAATGGCATTTATTAAGCGCTTGTTATGTGCAAAGCACTGTTCTAAGCACTGGGGAGGTTACAAGGTGATCAGGTTGTCCCACGGGGGGCTTACAGTCAATCCCCATTTTACAGATGAGGTAACTGAGGCACAGAGAAGTTAAGTGACTTGCCCAAAGTCACGCAGCTGAGAGTTGGTGGAGTTGGGATTTGAACCCATGACCTCTGACTCCAAAGCCCAGGCTCTTTCCACTGAGCCACACTGCTTCTCTGGGTGGCCTCTGGGTAGAGCAGTGATGCAGCGAAAATAGTTTTTCTACCTAAAAGTTGCTCATTCTCTCCAGTCTCTGACTCTGTCCCTGTCTCTCCATTCTTATCTCTCTCTCTTTCTCCCTCTCTTTTTACTCTCCATCTCCCGCCTTCCCTCATCTTCAGAGTTGACATTTCTCCTTTCTCAGCTATCTACTAGGGTTGGAAGCAAAGCCCGTGTAAGCAGAGCATAAATGATCATTATTATTATTATCATTATCGTACTTATTAAGTGCTCACTATGTGCCAAGCATCATTCTAAGAGCTGGGTAGATTCAAGTTGGATTGGACACAGTCCCTATCCCACACGGGGCTCATGCTCTTAATCCCCATTTTACAGATGAGGGAACGGAGGCCCAGAGAAGTGAAGTGACTTGTCCAAGGTCACACAGCAGACATGTGGCAGAGCTGGCATTAGAATCGATCAATCATATTTATTGAGCGCTTACTGTGTGCAGAGCACTGTACTAAGCGCTTCGGAAGTACAAGTTGGCAACCGTCTGAGGCCCAGGCCTCAGCTGTAGTCACTAAGCCATGCTGCTTTTCTAGCCATTCTGCATTAAAAAATTCAATCCCCTTGCCCCCTCCTATCTCACCTTGCTGCTTCCTGGTCTGGTGTCAAAGAGTCTAGGCCTGCAAGTCTGAAGGACCTGGGTTCTAATCCCTGCCCTGCCACTTGTCTGCTGTGTGACCTTGGGCAAGTCCGCTTCTCTGGGCCTCAGTTTTCCTTTTCGCCCATCTACTTAGCCTGTGAGCCCCATGTGGGACAGGGACTGTGTCCAACCTAATTCACATGTATCTACCCCAATGTTAAGAACAGTATTTGACACATAGTAAGCATTTAACAAACACTATTGAAATAATTAAAAAAAGAGAACCGCTGGAAAGATGTACGGGAAAGATCGTCTCTTGTGGCCTTCATCTGAATACTGTAATAATAGTAAGAATTGTGGTATTTGTTCAGTAATTACTATGTGCCAGGCCCTGTACTAAGCGCTGGGGTGGATACAAGTAAATCAGGTTGGACACAGTCTCTGTCCCACGTGGGGCTCGCAGTCTCAGTCTCCAGTTTGCGGATGAGGGAACTGAGACCGAGAGAAGTGAAGTGACTTGCCCGAGGTCAAACAGCAGACAAGTGAGGGAGTCTTAAAGTAGTAACTGTGGTATTTGTTAAACACTTACCATGGGCTAAGCACTGGGGCAGATGAAATGCAATCAGATCAGACATGGTCCCTTTCCCACAAGGAGTCCCCTATGTACTTGAATCTGGCCCCCTTAAGCACTTCATTCATTCATTCAACCATATTTATTGAGCACTTACTGTGTGCAGAACACTATACTAAGTGCTTGGGAGTACAAGTTAGCAACATATAGTGATGGCCCCTAACCAACAACGGGCTCACGGGCTCAGAAGGGGGAGACAGACAGCAAAACAAAACATGTAGACAGGTGTCAAAATCATCAGAATAAATAGAATTATAGCTATATGCACATAATTAACAAAATAAATAGAATAGTAAATATGTACAAGTAACATAAATAGAGTAATAAATCTGTACAAAAATGTACAAGTGCTGTGGGGAGGGGAAGGAGGTAGGGTGGGGGGGATGAGGGGGAGGAGAGGAAAAAGGGGGCTCAGTCTGGGAAGGCCTCCTGGAGGAGGTGAGCTCTCAATAGGGCTTTGAAGGGAGGAAGAGAGCTAGTTTGGTGGATGTGTGGAGGGAGGGCATTCTAGGCCAGGGGAAGGATGTGGGCCGGTGGTCGACGGCGGGACAGGTGAGAATGAGGTACATTGAGGAGGTTAGCAGTGGCAGAGGAGTGGAGGGTGTGGGCTGGGCTGGATAAGGAGAGAAGGGAGGTGAGGTAGGAGGGGGCAAGGGGATGGAGAGTGTGGAGCTTTTGCTTGATTTGTAGATTGACAGGGAACCACTGGAGATTTTTGAGGAGGGGAGTGACATGCCCAGAGAGTTAATCCGGGCAGCAGAGCAAAGTATAGACTGAAGACGGAAGAGACAGGAGGATGGGAGATCAGAGAGGAGGCTGATGAAGTCATCCAGTCGGGATAGGATGAGAGACTGAACCAGCAGGGTAGTGGTTTGGATGGAGAGGAAAGAGTGGATCTTGGCAATGTTGTGGAGGTGAAACCGGCAGGGTTTGGTGACAGATTGGATGTGCGGTGTGAATGAGAGAGCGGAATTGAGGATGACACCAAGGTTACAGGTTATGGGTTTGTGAGACGGGAAGGATGATAGTGCCGTTTACAGTGACGGGAAAGTCAGGGAGAGGACAGGGTTTGGGAGGGGAGATAAGAAGCTCAGTCTTGGACATATTGAGTCTTAGACATCCAGATGGAGGTGTCCTGAAGGCAGGAGGAGATACGAACCTGGAGGGAGGGAGAGAGAGCAGGGGTGGAGATGTAGATTTGGGTGTCATCAGCATAAAGATGACAGTTGAAGCCGTGGGAGCTAATGAGTTCACCAAGGGAGTGAGTGTGGCTAGAGTACAGAAGGGGACAAAGAACTGACCCTTGAGGAACCCCTACAGTAACGGGATGGGAGGAGGAGGAGGAGCCCACAAAAGAGACTGAGAATGAAGGGCCAGAGAGGTAAGAGGAGAACCAGGAGAGGACAGATTCTGTGAAGCTAAGTTTGGACAGCATGTTGAGGAAAAGTGTTGAAGGCAGCACAGACGTCGAGGAAGATTAGTATAAACTAGGAGCCATTGGATTTGGCAAGAAGGAGGTTACTGGTTGCCTTTGAGAGGGCTGCTTTGGTGGAGTGTAGGGGACAGAAGCCAGATTGGAGGGGGTCTAGGAGAGAGTTGGAGTTGAGGAATTCAAGGCAGCGAGTGTAGACAACTCATTCTAGGAGATTAGAAAGGAAGGGTAGGAGGGAGATAATAGGGCGATCACTAAAAGGGGCAGTGGGGTCAAGAAAGGGCTTTTTTAGGATGGGGGAGACATGGGCATGTTTGAAGGCAGAGGGGAAGGAACCAGTGGAGAGTGAGCGGTTGAAGATGGAAGTTAAGGAGGGGAGGAGGGAAGGGATGAGAGTTTTCATAAGATGAGAGGGAATGGGGTCTGAAGCACAGGTGGATGGAGCAGCACTTGAGAGGAGGGAGGAGATCTCATCTGAAGATACTGCTGGGAAAGATGGGGGAGTAGCGGAGAGGGTTGAGAGTTGGGGGGGTGGAGAAGGGGGAGTGATTACTTTGGGGAGCTCAGACCTGATGGTGTTAATTTTACTAATGAAGTAGGTGGCCAGATCGTTGAGGGTGAGAGACGGAGGAGGGGGAGGAACAGGGGGCCTGAGGAGGGGGTTAAATGTACGGAAGAGCTGACGGGGATGATGGGAATGGGTGTCAATAAGGGAGGAGAAATAGTTTTGCCTGGCAGAGGAGAGGGCAGAGTTAAGGCAGGAAAGGATAAATTTAAAATGAACATGGTTGGCTTGGTGTTTTATAGACTGTGAGCCCACTGTTGGGTAGGGACTGTCTCTATATTTTACCAACTTGTACTTCACAAGCGCTTAGTACAGTGCTCTGCACACAGTAAGCACTCAATAAATATGATTGATTGATTGATTGATTTAGACTTTCACCAGCAGCATTCAGCAACTCGAACATAAGAGCGAAGGCGGCGGACAGTGGCAGTGATCCAAGGCTGTGGGTTAGTGGTACGAGAGCGGCGAAGGGAAAGGGGAGCAAGCAAGTTGAGCTGAGTAGAGAGGGTGGAGTTGAGAGCAGTAATCTGGTCATTAAGAGTGGGTAGAGAGGATAGGGAGGCCAGGTGGGGTGTGATGCGCTGAGAGGGATGGATGGGGTCGAGAGACTTACTATTCACTTACTATTCACTGCATCCTCAGCCCCACAGCACTTAGTTCCATATCCAGAATTTATTTCAATGTCTGTCTCCCCCTCTAGACTATAAGTTCCTTGTGAGCATTGTGTAGTGGATGAATCCCGGGCCTGGGAATCAGAAGGTCATGGGTTCTATTCCCGGTTCTGCCACTTCTCTGCTGTTCGACCTTGGGCATGTCCCTTCACTTCTCTGGGCTTCAGTTACCTCAGCTGCAAAATGGGGTTTGAGGCTGTGAGCCCCACGTGGGACCGGGACTGTGTCCAACCTGATTTGCTTGTATCCACCCCAGCCCTTACTACAGTGCCTGGGACAGGGACTGTGTCCAACCTGATTTGCTGTATCCACCCCAGAGCTTACTACAGTGCCTTGCAAATAGTAGGTGCTTCACAAATACCATCATTATTATTATTATTGAACACTCCCAAGGGCTTTGAACAGTGCTCTGCACACAGTAAGAGCTCAATTAATGATACTAGTTGATTGATTGAAAAGAGGATTTTAATTCCTATTTGATAGTTGAAAAATAATAATAATAATTGGGTTATTTGTTAAGCACTTACTATGTGGCAGGTACTGTACTATGTGCTGGGGTGGATACAAGCAAATCAGGTTGAGCTCAGTCCCTGTCCCACGTGGGGCTCACAATTTAATCCCCATTTTATAGATGAGGCCTAGAGAAGTGAAGCGGTTTGCCCAAGGTCACACAGCAGACAAGTGGCAGAGCCAGGATTAAAATCCATGACCTTCGCACTCCCAGAGCGGTGCGCTATCTACTATGGCACGCGGCTTCTCACAAGAAACTAAGGCCCAGAGAAGTGAAGTGACTTGCCTGCTATCTCGCAACAGGAAAGTAGTGGAGCCAGGATTAGAACCCAGGTTCCCTGCCTCCCAGTCCTGTGATCTTTCCCTTAGTCCAAGCCATTTCTCCTCATTAGATGGAGTTCATCTCCAGCTGGCCATCACCTGGCCCACTGTCCACTGTGAGTCACCTATTCCATTTTCCATTAACTGAATTCATAGAAACACCGTCTCCCTGCATGCCTTTTTTTTTCCACTGCACAAATATTTTCCTTACACTTTCTGTTGCCAAGGGAACTTTTCAAAATCCCTATCCTTAATCCACCTGAAATTTTCAGTCCAAATGGAAGCAGCTGAAAATGACATTTTCTCTGGCCTGCCTCTCCCACCAGACATCTTCACAACTGCCAAAAAGAAATGTAGATTTTTGGAGAACAAGGGAGGAGGATGTAGAATTTATTCTAAAAAGCTCCCTTAGCAAAGGGACTTAAAGTATAGAGGCTGAAACAGACATTAAGGCAGATGAATTAATTAGGGAGTTAATGGTAATTGTTAAGCACTTACCATGTGTCAGGCCCCGTTCTAAGTGCCGGTGTAGACACAAGGTAATCAGGTTGGACACAGTCCCTGTCCCCCGTGGGGCTCACAGTCTTAATCCCCATTTTACAGACGAGGTAACAGGAACAGAGAAGTGAAGTGGATTTTTTATGGTATTTGTTAAGGGTTAGCAAGTCAGGGTGATGTGGAAGGGAGTGGGAGAAGAGGAAAGGGGAGTCCTCACTCAGGGTAGGCTTCTTGGAGGAGGTGGGCCTTCAGTAAAGCTCTGAATGAGGGGAGAGTCATTTTCTGTCAGATTTGAGGAGGGAGGGTGTCCCAGGCCAGAAACTAGATGAGAATGAGGAGTCAGAGGTAAAATAGATGAAACTGAGGTTCAGGGAGATGGTTAGCATTAGAGGAGAAAGTGTGCGGGCTGGGTTAGGGTAGATGAGTAGCGAGATGAGGCAGGAGGGGGCAAGGTGATTGAGTGCTTTAAAGCCAATGGTGAGAAGTTTTTGTTTGATGCAGAAGTAAATGATAATCCCCTGGAGTCTCTCGAGGAGTGGGGAAACATGTCCTCAACATTTTTATTGAAAAATAATCCAGGCAGCAGAGTGCAGTCTGGACCGGAGTTGGGAGAGACATTAAGTGCTGGGGTAGAGACAAGCTAGTTAAGTTGACACAGTCCACATCCCACATGGGGCTCACAACCTTAATCCTCATTTTGCAGAAAGTAATAATAAGTAATTCATTGAATTGTATTTATTCATTCATTCATTCATTCATTCAATCGTATTTATTGAACGCTTACTGTGTGCAGAGCACTGTACTAAGCACTTGGGAAGTCCAAGTTGGCAACATATAGAGACGGTCACTACCCAGCAGCGGGTTCACAGTCTAGAAGGCGGAGACAGACAACAAAACAAAACATACTAACAAAATAAAATAAATGGAATAAATATGTACAAGTAAAATAAATAGAGTAATAAATATATAAAGCATAGATGCATATATACAGGTAGTCCTAGGCCTAGTCTTTAGGGTCTCATTCATTCATTCAATCGTATTTATTGAGCGCTTACTGTGTGCAGAGCACTGGACTAGGCGTTTGGGAAGTCCAAGTTGGCAACAGATAGAGACGGTCCCTACCCAACAGCGGGTTCAAAGTCTAGAAGGGGGAGACAGACAACAAAACAAAACATGTGGACAGGTGTCAAGTCATCAAAATCAATAGAAATAAAGCTAGATGTACATCATCAACCAATAAATAGAATAGTGAATATGGACAAGTAAAATAGAGTAACAAATCTGTACAAACATATATACAGGTGCTGTGGGGAGGGGAAGGTGGTAGGGCGAGGGGGATGAGGAGGAGGAGAGAAAAAAGGGAGCTCAGTCTGGGAAGGCTTCCTGGAGGAGGTGAGCTCTCAGTAGGGCTTTGAAGGGAGGAGTAGATTTTGGTATTTGTTAAGCACTTACTATGTGCAAAGCACTGTTCTAAGCACTGAGGAGGTTACAAGGTGATCAGGTTGTCCCATGTGGGGCTCACAATCTTAATCCCCATTTTACAGGATAAGGTAATTGAGGCACAGAGAAGTTAAGTGACTTGCCCAAAGTCACACAGCTGACAAGCGGCGGAGCCGGGATTTGAACCCATGACATCTGACTCCCAAGCCCAGGCTCTTTCCACTGAGCCGGGGCAACTGAGGCACCGAGAAATGAAGCGACTTGCCCGAGGTCACACTGCGGATGATGGAGGAGGGATTAGAACCCAGGTCCTTCTGACTCCAAGGGCTGGGTTCTCTCCATCTACTGGAGGGCTATGAGGCTGAGGGGGGGTTAATATCAGGTGTTTAAAGGATCCAAATCCATGTGGAAGGGTGATACAGAAGGGAGTGGGAGAAGAGGATATGAGAAGGCCTCTTGGAGGAAGTATCCCTTCGTTAAGGCTCTGAAGGTGGAGGAGCATAATTAACTGTCAGATATGAGGAGGGAGGGCGTGCCAGGCCAGAGGCAGGGTGTGGGCGAGAGGTTGGCAGCAAAATAGATGAGATCCAAGTACAGCGACTAGGTTGGCATCAGAGGAGCAAAGTGTGCGGCTGGTTTGGAGTAGGGGAGTAGCGAGGTGAGGTAGGAGGGGGCAAGAGATTGGGTGGTCATGGTCGTAATCCCCGTTTTACAGGTGAGGTAGCTGAGGCCCAGAGAGGTGAAGTGACTTGCCCAGGGTCACACAGCAGACAAGGGGCAGAGCCAGGATTAGAACCCAGGACCTGTGACTCCCAAGCCCGGGCTCTTTCCACTGAGCCACGCTGCTTCTTTTCGACTGCGAGCCCACTGTTGGGTAGGGACTGTCTCTATATGTTGCCGACTTGTACTTCCCAAGCGCTTAGTGCAGTGCTCTGCACGCAGTAAGCGCTCACTAAATACGATTGATTGATTGATTGTCTAAAGTCCATTATAGAGTTTCTAGATGGATCCTCGCGTGCTGTGCGGGGACCGTTGTTGGGTAGGGACCGTCTCTATCTGTTGCCGACTTGTACTTCCCAAGCGCTGAGTCCAGTGCTCGGCACACGGTGGGCGCTCAATAAATACGACCGATTGAATGAATCCCAAGTGCTCAGTGAGGAAGAACGTAGGTGAGGCAGTGTGGGTGGCGATGAGAGATTAGTGGGGTACGGTTATTTTATTTTGTTAGTATGTTTGGTTTTGTTTTCTGTCTCCCCCTTTTAGACTGTGAGCCCACTGTTGGGTAGGCACTGTCTTTATTTGTTGCCAACTTGTACTTCCCAAGCGCTTAGTACAGTGCTCTGCACACAGTAAGCACTCAATAAATACGATTGATGATGATGATGATGGCAATAATAATAAATAATGATGGCATTTATTAAGTGCTTACTATGTGCAAAGCACTGTTCTAAGTGCTGGTGGTGAGGACTTTCTGTTTGCAGAGGTGGATGGACTGGAGGTTCCTGAGGAGGGGAGAGAAGTGAACTGAATTTTTTTTTTAGAAAAAATGATCTGGAAAGCAGATCAATAAATTGTGCATTCATTGAACGCTTACTATTTGCAAACACAGTTCCAAGTGCCAAGCAGAGTAAAATCTAGACTGGAGGGAGGAGAGAAAAGAGGCAGGGAGGTCAGAGAGGAGGTTGATGCAGCAGTATGTTGATGTATATATGTATATATGTTTGTACATATTTATTACTCTATTTTGTACATATCTATTCTATTTATTTTATTTTGTTAGTATGTTTGGTTTTGTTCTCTGTCTCCCCCTTTTAGACTGTGAGCCCACTGGTGGGTAGGGACTGTCTCTATATGTTGCCAACTTGTACTTCCCAAGCGCTTAGTACAGTGCTCTGCACACAGTAAGCGCTCAATAAATACGATTGATTAAGATTAAGATTAAGCAGTGAAGGGGGTTTAGATAAATGCTACACCAACATAGTAGCGGTTTAGATGGAGAGAAAAGGGCAGATGATAATGATGTTCTTGAAGATTGAAGCGACAGGATTTGGTAACAAACTGAATAGATAGGTTGAATGAGAGAGAGCAGAGTCAAATACCAAGGTTTCAGGCCTGGGAGACGGGGAGGATGGTGGTTTTGTCTACAGTGATTGGGAAGAGATGGGGAGGACAGAGTTTGGGTGGGAAGATCAGGAGTTCTGTTTTGGACGTGGTAAGTTTGAAGTGTCCTGAAGGTAGGAGGAAGTAATAATGATGGTATTAGTTGAGTGCTTACTATGTGTCAAGCACTGTTCTAAGTGCTGACCACTGTTCTAAGCGCTGAATACCAGATTGGCAGCAGTGGGATTCAAACCCAGGCCTTCCGGGGAGACTAGAGCCTGATTCCAGCGCCTCAGACTGCCTGGTCACACTACCAAATCTAAGCACTTACTATGTGCCAAGCACTGTTTAAGCTCTGGGATAGAAGACTGTGAGCCTATTGTTGGGAAGATCTACAGAATGGAGAGCAGTTAGGGACAGGGATGAGGATGGGGAAGGAGTTTTGCAGGAAACGACTGTGTCCCAATTCTGAGGCCATTGTGTATAGCTATAATTCTATTTGTTCTGATGATTTTGACACCTGTCTACATGTTTTGTTTTCATTCAATTGTATTTAATGAGCACTTACTGTGTGCAGAGCACTGTACTAAGCACTTGGGAAGTACAAGTTGTCAACATATAGACAGTCCCTACCCAACAGCGGGCTCACAGTCTAGAAGGGGGAGACAGACAATCAATCAATCAATCAATCAATCGTATTTATTGAGCGCTTACTATGTGCAGAGCACTGTACTAAGCGCTTGGGAAGTACAAATTGGCATCACATAGAGACAGTCCCTACCCGATAGTGGGCTCACAGTCTAAAAGGGGGAGACAGAGAACAGAACCAAACATACCAACAAAATAAAATAAGTAGGATAGAAATGTACAAGTAAAATAAATAAATAAATAAACAGAGTAATAAATATGTACAACCATATATACATATATACAGGTGCTGTGGGGAAGGGAAGGAGGTAAGACGGGGATGGAGAGGGGGACGAGGGGGAGAGGAAAGAAGGGGCTCAGTCTGGGAAGGCCTCCTGGAGGAGGTGAGCTCTCAGTAGGGCCTTGAAGGGAGGAAGAGAGCTAGCTTGGCGGATGGGCAGAGGGAGGGCATTCCAGGCCCGGGGGATGACGTGGGCCGGGGGTCGATGGCGGGACAGGCGAGAGCGAGGTACAGTGAGGAGATTAGTGGTGGAGGAGCGGAGGGTGCGGGCTGGGCAGTAGAAGGAGAGAAGGGAGGTGAGGTAGGAGGGGGCGAGGTGATGGAGAGCCTTGAAGCCCAGGGTGAGGAGTTTCTGCCTGATGCGCAGATTGATCGGTAGCCATTGGAGGTTTTTGAGGAGGGGAGTGATATGTCCAGAGCGTTTCTGGACAAAGATAATCCGGGCAGCAGCATGAAGTATGGATTGAAGTGGAGAGAGACACGAGGATGGGAGATCAGAGAGAAGGCTAGTGCAGTAGTCCAGACGGGATAGGATGAGAGCTTGAATTAGCAGGGTAGTGGTTTGGATGGAGAGGAAAGGGCGGATCTTGGCAATGTTGCGGAGCTGAGACCGGCAGGTTTTGGTGACGGCTTGGATGTGAGGGGTGAATGAGAGAGCGGAGTCGAGGATGACACCAAGGTTGCGGGCTTGTGAGACGGGAAGGATGGTAGTGCCGTCAACAGAGATGGGAAAGTCAGGGAGAGGACAAGGTTTGGGAGGGAAGACAAGGAGCTCAGACAACAAAACAAAACATGTTAACGAAATGAAATGTGCGGAGAGAGGGCATTCCAGGTCAGGGGGAGGACATGAGACTTCCTGACTCCCAGTTCTGTGTCATCTGCTCTTCATTTTTCATCTCTGCTTTACTTGTAACCTGTTTCAACTGCTCAAATATCTATTAACAGCAATAAAGCAAGAATGTTTTCAATCCAGAAAATGAAGCAATCTGCATCTGCTGAAAGACCCATCAATGGATAGCCTGGGACGTGGATAACCTTGTTTTGTTGTCTGTCTCCCCCTTCTAGACTGTGAACCCATTGTTGGGTGGGGACCGTCTCTATATGTAGCCGATTTGTACTTCCCAAGCGCTTAGTACAGTGCTCTGCACACAGTAAGTGCTCAATAAATACAATTGAATGAATGAATGAATACAAGGTAATCAGGTTGCCCCCAGTGTGAGACCGCAGAGGAGAGAGGTCAGGGCTGGAGATGGAGATTTAAGAATAATCTGTGTAGCGATGGTAGTTGAAGCCAAGCGAGTGAGTGAGTTCTCGAGGGAGTGGGTGTAGACGGAGAAGAGAAGGGGACCCACAAATGAGCTTTGAGGGACCCCCCACAGTTAGGGGGTGGGAGGTAGAGGAGAAGCCCCCAAAAGAGACTGAGAACAAGCAGCCAGAGAGGTAGAAGAGGTAGAGCCAGAGAGGTAAAGAAGCAGCGTGGTTCAGTAGAAAGAGCCCGGGCTTGGGAATCAGAGGTCATGGGTTCAAATTCCAGCTCCGCCAATTGTCAGCTGTGTGTCTTTGGGTAAGTCACTTAACTTCTCTGGGCCTCAGTTACCTCCTCTGTAAAATGGGGATGAGGACTGTAAGTCCCACATGGGACAACCTGATCACCTTATATCCTTCCCAGTGCTTAGAACAGTGCTTTGCACATAGTAAGTGCTTAGAACAGTGCTTTGCACATAGTAAGTGTGTAGAACAGTGCTTTGCACATAGTAAGCACTTAACAAATGCCCCCATGATTATTATTATTATTTTTAGAAGGCGATCAGGGAGAGGACAGTGTCAGTAAAGCCGAGGTTGGATAATGTTTCCAGGAGAAGGGGGTGGGCCGCAATGTCGAAGGCAACCGAGACGTCAAGGAAGATTTCTGTTCCATATTTAGAAATCACGCCAGTTTTGATTTTTTTTTTTAATGGCATTTGTTAAGTGCGTACTATGTGCCAGGCACTGTACTAAGCTCTGGTTAGATTGAGGGCTTGCCCTGTAGAAGCATTGTGCTGAACACTGTAGAGAAGGCTGGATCACTCCTTCAGAACTGCCTGTGGTCCACAGAGGGCTTCCACTCCACAGGGATGGAATTGTGAAGATGCAACACAGGGAAAAAAATCAACTGAGTTGATGATAGGTATCAAAAAATCAGTCAAGTGTGGTAAAAGAAGTAATAGCACAGTTTTGACCCATTATCTCAGCAAAAATGTAGCCATACTTTAGTGTGCATGAGAAGAGAAGCAGTGTGGCTCAGTGGAAAGAGCACAGGCTTTGGAGTCAGAGGTCATGGGTTCAAATTCCAGCTCCGCCAATTGTCAGCTGTGTGACTTTGGGCAAGTCACTTAACTTCTCTGTGCCTCAGTTCCCTGATCTGTAAAATGGGGATTAAGACTGTGAGCCCCATGTGGGACAACCTGATCACTTTGTAACCTCCCCAGTGCTTAGAACAGTGCTTTGCACATAGTAAGTGCTTAACAAGTACCATCATTATTATTATTATTATTATGGGAAATTCACTGCTGCTTGAGAAATCTGGGTGACAAAAGGCTTCAGCCTGGCCTCCAAAATTACAGCTCAATATGGGCCAGGAATGTGTCTGTTTATTAATATATTGTATTCTCCCAAGCGCTTAGTACAGTGCTCTGCATGCAGTCAGCACTCAGTAAATACAACTGACTGGGTGGGGGGATGGTTGTGCTTTGAGGGCCAAGATTTAGCGTATCCCACCGATTAAGCACTTTTTTCCTCTTATTTCATTCCCTTCTGCATTGTCCTGACTTGCTCTGTTCATTCATCCCCTCTCCCAGCCCCACGCCTCTTAGGTCCATATCTTTAATTTTACTTGCATCTAGCCACCCCCTGGGCCTTCCGTTTGTTTAGCCAGTCTCATCTCTCATGAGAAGCAGGGTGGCTCAGTGGGAAAAGTACGGGCTTTGGAGTCAGAGGTCATGGGTTCAAATCAATCAATCAATCAATCAATCAATCGTATTTATTGAGTGCTTACTATGTGCAGAGCACTGTACTAAGCGCTTGGGAAGTACAAATTGGCATCACATAGAGACAGTCCCTACCCAACAGTGGGCTCACAGTCTAAAAGGGGGAGACAGAGAACAGAACCAAACATACCAACAAAATAAAATAAGTAGGATAGAAATGTACAAGTAAAATAAATAAATAAATAAATAAATAGAGTAATAAATATGTACAACCATATATACATATATACAGGTGCTGTGGGGAAGGGAAGGAGGTAAGACGGGGGGATGGAGAGGGGGACGAGGGGGAGAGGAAAGAAGGGGCTCAGTCTGGGAAGGCCTCCTGGAGGAGGTGAGCTCTCAGCAGGGCCTTGAAGGGAGGAAGAGAGCTAGCTTGGCGGATGGGCAGAGGGAGCAGGCCATTCCAGGCCCGGGGGATGACGTGGGCCGGGGGTCGATGGCGGGACAGGCAAGAACGAGGTACGGGCAGGAGATTAGTGGCGGAGGAGCGGAGGGTGCGGGCTGGGCTGGAGAAGGAGAGAAGGGAGGTGAGGTAGGAGGGGGCGAGGTGATGGACAGCCTTGAAGCCCAGGGTGAGGAGTTTCCCCACTCCGCCAATCGTTAGCTGTGTGACTTTGGGCAAGTCACTTAACTTCTCTGTGCCTCAGTTACCTTATCTGTAAAATAGGGATTAAGACTGTGAGCCCCCCTGTGGGACAACCTGATCACCTTGTAACCTCCCCAGCACTTATAACAGTGCTGGGCACATAGTAAGCGCTTAATAAATGCCATTATTGTTATCATTATTATCTCACGGGTAATTCCCAGTGACTGTTTGTACCTATATATTCAGTTATTAATTCCTTTCTTGTTGCTGAATTATACTTCCCAAGCATCTACTACAGTGCTCTGCACACAGGAAGTGCTCAATAAATACAATTGAATGAATGAATGAATGAATGTCTCCCCCTCTAGACTGTAAGTTGATTGTGGGCAGGGAATATAGCTGTTATATTGTTCTCTCCCATATATTGCTCTGCATACAGTAAGAGCTCAACATATGTGATTGACTGGCTTCAGAGGATTTGAGCTTCTCTCCCAAGTTGACAAGAAGAACACCCCATTTATCTTAGCTAGAGTATTTATTGAGCATCCACTGGTTCCCAAAGACTTTGCTTTCTCCAAATCCAATGACCTCTACTCCATCCTAATCCTCTTCGACCCCCCAGCTGCCTTCGACATTATTGGCTACCCCTTTCTCCTGGAAAATTATTCAACCTCTGCTTCCCTGACACAGTCCCTCCTAGTTCTCCCCTTGTCTATCTGGCTGCTCATTCTCAATCTCCTTCAACGGCTCCTCCTCTGCCTCGCACCCCCTCACTTTGGGGGTCCCTCAAGTCTCAGTTCTGGGTCCCTTTCTTTTCTCCATCTATACCCACTCCCTCGAAGAACTCATTCACTCCCAGGGCTTCAACTATCACCCTTATGCACGTGGTTCCCAAATATCCATCTCCAGCCCTGATCTCTCTCCTTCTCTGCAGTCTCGCCTTTCCTCCCACGTTCAGGACATCTCTTCTTGGATGTCCCCCCATCACCTTAAGCGTAACATGTCCAAACCAGAAATCCTTCTCTTCCCACCCAAAACCTGTCCTCCCCGGACCTTCCCATCACTGTAGACACCATCACCATTCTCCAGGATCTTCACCTCATCTCTCTCATTTAACCTATATATTCAGTCTGTCACCAAACCTCATCAGTTCAGCCTTCAATCAATCAATCAATCAATCGTATTTATTGAGCGCTTACTATGTGCAGAGCACTGTACTAAGCGCTTGGGAAGTACAAATTGGCATCACATAGAGACAGTCCCTACCCAACAGTGGGCTCACAGTCTAAAAGGGGGAGACAGAGAACAGAACCAAACATACCAACAAAATAAAATAAGTAGGATAGAAATGTACAAGTAAAATAAATAAATAAATAAATAGAGTAATAAATATGTACAACCATATATACATATATACAGGTGCTGTGGGGAAGGGAAGGAGGTAAGACGGGGGGATGGAGAGGGGGACGAGGGGAGAGGAAAGAAGGGGCTCAGTCTGGGAAGGCCTCCTGGAGGAGGTGAGCTCTCAGCAGGGCCTTGAAGGGAGGAAGAGAGCTAGCTTGGCGGATGGGCAGAGGGAGGGCATTCCAGGCCCGGGGGATGACGTGGGCCGGGGGTCGATGGCGGGACAGGCGAGAGCGAGGTACAGTGAGGAGATTAGTGGTGGAGGAGCGGAGGGTGCGGGCTGGGCAGTAGAAGGAGAGAAGGGAGGTGAGGTAGGAGGGGGCGAGGTGATGGAGAGCCTTGAAGCCCAGGGTGAGGAGTTTCTGCTTGATGCGCAGATTGATCGGTAGCCATTGGAGGTTTTTGAGGAGGGGAGTAATATGTCCAGAGCGTTTCTGGACAAAGATAATCCGGGCCGCAGCATGAAGTATGGATTGAAGTGGAGAGAGACACGAGGATGGGAGATCAGAGAGAAGGCTAGTGCAGTAGTCCAGACGGGATAGGATGAGAGCTTGAATTAGCAGGGTAGCGGTTTGGATGGAGAGGAAAGGGCGGATCTTGGCAATGTTGCGGAGCTGAGACCGGCAGGTTTTGGTGACGGCTTGGATGTGAGGGGTGAATGAGAGAGCGGAGTCGAGGATGACACCAAGGTTGCGGGCTTGTGAGACGGGAAGGATGGTAGTGCCGTCAACAGAGATGGGAAAGTCAGGGAGAGGACAAGGTTTAGGAGGGAAGACAAGGAGCTCAGTCTTCGACATGTTGAGCTTTAGGTGGCGGGCGGACATCCAGATGGAGATGTCCTGAAGGCAGGAGGAGATGCGAGCCTGGAGGGAGGGGGAGAGAGCGGGGGCAGAGATGGAGATCTGGGTGTCATCAGCGTAGAGATGATAGTTGAAGCCGTGGGAGCGAATGAGGTCACCAAGGGAGTGAGTGTAGATTGAGAACAGAAGGGGACCAAGCACTGAACCTTGGGGAACCCCCACAGTAAGAGGATGGGAGGGGGAGGAGGAGCCTGCAAAAGAGACTGAGAAAGAACGACCGGAGAGATAAGAGGAGAACCAGGAGAGGACGGAGTCAGTGAAGCCAAGGTCAGATAACGTGTTGAGGAGAAGGGGGTGGTCCACAGTGTCAAAGGCAGCTGAGAGGTCGAGGAGGATTAGGACAGAGTATGAGCCGTTGGATTTGGCAAGCAGGAGGTCATTGGTGACCTTTGAGAGCGCAGTTTCCGTGGAATGAAGGGGACGGAAGCCAGACTGGAGGGGGTCGAGGAGAGAGTTGTTGTTGAGGAATTCTAGGCAGCGCGTGTAGACAACTCGTTCAAGGAGTTTGGAAAGGAATGGTAGGAGGGATATGGGACGATAACTAGAAGGTGAGGTGGGGTCAAGAGAGGGTTTTTTTAGGATGGGAGAGACATGGGCATGTTTGAAGGCAGAGGGGAAGGAACCAGTGGAGAGTGAGCGGTTGAAGATGGAAGTTAAGGAGGGGAGAAGGGATGGAGCGAGAGATTTCATAAGATGAGAGGGAATGGGGTCAGAAGCACAGGTGGCCGGAGTAGCACTTGAGAGGAGGGAGGAGAGTTCCTCTGAGGATACCGCTGGGAAGGATGGGAGAGTAGCAGAGAGTGTTGAGAGCCGGGGGGTTGGAGAAAGGGGGGAAGAGACTTTGGGGAGGTCGGACCTGATGGATTTAATTTTGTTGATGAAGTAGGAGGCCAGATCGTTGGGGGTGAGGGAAGGAGGAGGGGGAGGAACCGGGGGCCTGAGAAGGGAGTTGAATGTACGGAAGAGCTGGCGGGGGTGATGGGCCTGGGTGTCAATAAGGGAGGAGAAATAGTTTTGTCTGGCAGAAGAGAGGGCTGAGTTAAGGCAGGAAAGGATAAACTTGAAGTGAACGAGGTTGGCATGGTGTTTAGACTTTCGCCAGCAGCGTTCAGCAGCTCGAGCATAAGAGCGAAGGAGGCGGACAGTGGCAGTGATCCAGGGCTGTGGGTTAGTGGTGCGAGAGCGGCGAAGGGAAAGGGGAGCGAGCGAGTCTAGCTGAGTAGAAAGGGTAGAGTTGAGAGCAGTAATCTGATCATCAAGACTGGGTAGAGAGGAGAGGGCGGCGAGGTGGGGTGTGAGGCGCTCCGAAAGATGGGTGGGGTCCAGAGAGCGGAGATCTCTGTGAGGGAGTAATACGGATTTACAGGGGAAAGGAGTGTGAGTGAGGAGGCAGGTGAGAAGATTATGATCAGAGAGAGGGATCACAGAGTTGGTGAGGGTGGACACAGTGCAGCGGTAGGAGATGATGAGGTCGAGGGTATGACCAAGTTGGTGAGTGGGTGAGGTGGGGTGGAGGAAGAGGTTGGCAGCGTCAAGGAGAGATAGAAGGCGGGCGGCAGAGGAGTCGTTAGGGATATCCATGTGGATATTGAAGTCTCCGAGGATCAGAGTGGGCATGGAGAAGGAGAGAAGGAATGTGAGGAAGGGGTCAAAGTCATTAAAGAAGTTGTAAGTGGGGCCCGGAGGGCGGTAGATGACGGCTACAAGAATCTGGAGGGGGTGGTAGAGGCGAATAATGTGGGCTTCAAAGGAAGGGAAGGAAAGGGAAGGGGGGAAGGGGGAGGAGGGATAGTGCGAAAGCGACATTGGGGGGCGAGAAGGAAACCGACACCTCCTCCTTTTCCGGTGAGTCTGGGGGAGTGGGAGAAGAAGAGGCCTGCACTGCAGAGAGCAGCAGAAGAGACCGTGTCGTCCGGCGACAGCCATGTTTCAGTTAGGGCGAGGAGGAGTAGAGAACTGGAAAGGAAAAGGTCCAGGATGAAAGGGGTCTTACTTAAAACGGAGCGGGGGGTTCCAGAGGCCACACTTGGCAGCAGCTGTCGAGGGTGGGGAGGGAGGGGGAAGGGTGCGAGGGGTGGGGAGGGTTTGGATTGGGATGAGTTGGCGGGGGCCTGGGCGGGGAGAGTGGGAAAGGGGGTGGCGATGGGAAAGGAGAACTGGGATGGGGTGGGGGCGGGGAGAAGGGGAGGAGGGGGGCCGGGAGGGAGAAACGGAGGACCTGCGCTGGTACAGAGGAATCCTTGGTAGGGGTTGAGGGGGAGCGGTCTTGGTGGGTGAGAGGGAGGGAAACAGCTGGGTGGGAGAGGGGAAGGGGAAGGTGAGGAATGGGAATGGCATTTAGAATTATAGATATACACAACATTACTGTGTGTATATCTATAATTCTATTTATTTATATTGATGCCTGTTTGCTTTAGTGTCTGTCCCTCCCATTCCCACTTCTAGACTGTGAGCCTGCTGTAGGCAGGGATTGTCTCTATTTTTGTCGAATTGTACTTTCCAAGCACTTAGTACAGTGTTCTGCACACAGTACGCACTCAATAAATATGAACAAATGAATGATTGAATAAAATCCACCATTTCCACTCCATCTAAACTGCTCCCACTTTGATCCAAGCACTTTTTCTCACCCACCTTGATTATTGCATCAGCTCCTTGTTATCTTCCTGATTCCTGCCATTCATTAATTTATTCAATTGTATTTACTGAGCATTTGCTGTGTGCAGAGCACTGTACTAAGTGCTTGGAAAGTACAATTTGGCAAAAATAGAGACAATCCCTACCCAATAACGGGCTCACAGTCTAGAAGGGGGAGAGAGACAACAAAACAAAACAAGCAGACAGGCATCAATAGCATCAAAATCGATAAATAGAATTATAGCAATATACACATCATTAATAAAATTAAAAGAGTAATGAATATGTACATATATACACAAGTGCTGTGGGGCGGGGAAAGGGGTAGGGCAGAGGGAGAGAGTCAGGACGAGTTGAGGGGAGGATTAGAGGAAAGGGGGGGCTCAGTCTGGGAAGGCCTTCTGGAGGAGGTGAGCCTTCAGTAGAGCTTTGAAGGGGGGAAGTGTGCTAGTTTGGCGGATGTGAGGAGGGAGGGCATTCCGGGCCAGAGGTAGGACTTGGGCGGGCGGGAGAGGCGAGAACAAGGCACATTCTCTCTGCTGCCCAGATCATTTTTCTAGAAAACGTTCAGTCCATGTTTCCCCACTCTTTAAGAACCTTCCATGGTTTCCTATCCACCTTCGCATCAAACAGAAACCCCTTACCATCAGCTTTAAAGCCTTCAATCAGCTTGTCCATTGCTAGCTTACCAAGATGATTTCCTGTATCTACTAAGCATGTTCACTTCACACCAGCCTTCTCACTGTACTTCAATCTTGTTTGTTTCCCTGTTAACCTCTTGCCCACAACCTGTCTTTGGTATCAGTCGGTCAACCAAGGTATTTATTGAGTGCTTTCTGTGTGCAGGGCACTGTACTATAGACTTGGCAGAGTCAATATAACAGGGTTGGTAAGACATGATTCTTGCCCACAAGGAACTCAGAATCTAGAAAGGCAGACAGACATTAATGCAAATAAATAAATTATGAAAATGTACATAAGTGCCATGGGAATGATGGTGGGACTGAATATCAACAGCTCACTCTCTCTTCTGTGTCATCAATGCATTTGCATTAAGCTCTGCACACAGTAAGTGCTCAAGAAATACGATTGAATGAATTTGGATCTATGACCTTTAGACACTAGATAATCACATCACCCTCAACCTCACAACACTTGATGTGTATGTATCAAGTAATTCTATATTTTTATCTTAAAGCTATTGATGCCTGTTTGCTTGTTTTAATGTCTGTCTCCCCCTCTTCTGGACTGTGAGCCCGTTGTGGGCAGGGATTGTCTCTGCTGCTGAATTGTACCTTCCAGGGGCTTAGTATAGGGCTCTGCACACAGTAAGCATTCAATAAATATGATTGAATGAGCGTGGAGACTGAGACTGTGAACCCTACATGGGGCAGGGATTGTGTCCAACTCGATTTGCTTGTCTCCATCTCAGCGCTAAGTATAGTGCCTGGCATGTAGTAAGTGCTTAACAAACACAATTATTATCATTATCATTACTATTATTACTATGTGTCAGGCACCGTATTAAGGGCTGGGGTGGATATAACCTTATCAGGTAGGATATAGTCCATGTCCCACGTTGGGCTCACAGTCTTCATCCCCATTTTAATAATAATAACAATGATGGCATTTATTAAGCACTTACTATGTGCACTGTTCTAACTGCTGGGGAGGTTACAAGGTGATCAGGTTGTCCCACGTGGGGCTCACAGTCTTCATCCTCATTTTTCAGATGAGGTAACTGAGGCCCAGAGAAGTGAAGTGACTTGCCCAAAGTCACACAGCTGACAACTGGCGGAGGCGGAATTTGAACCCATGACCTCTGACTCCAAAGCCCGTGCTCTTTCCACTGAGCCAAAATGATCTGGGCAACAGAATCGAGTATGGACTGGAATAGAGAGAGACAGGAGACCGGTAGGTCAGTGAGGAAGCAGATACAGTAATCCAGGTGGGATAGGTCACGTGCTTGGATCAGTGTAGTAGCCGTATGAATGGAGAGTGGAAGGTGGATTTTTAGCGCTGTTGTGAAAATAGGACTGACAGGATTTGGTGACAGATTAAATATGTGGGTTGAATGAGAGGGATGAATCAAGGATAAGGCCAAGGTTAAGGGCTTGTGAGACAGGGAGGGTGGTGGCGTTTTCTACAGTGATGGAAACGTCAGTGGGAATTCAGGGTGTGAATAGAAGATGAGGAGTTCTGTAGAGTTCAATTTGAGGTTTTGGTGGGATGTCTCCCCATCTAGACTGTAAACTCATTGTGGGGAGGGAATGTGTCTGTTGTATAGTTGTGTTGTATGCTACCAAGCATTTAGTACATTGTCCTGCACACATTAAACAGAGAAGGAGCCCATCTTAGTGGAAAGAGCACGGGCCTGAGAGTTGGAGGTCATGGGTTCTAATCCCGTCTCCACCCCTTGTAAACTGTGTGACTTGGGGAAGTCACTTCACTTCTCTGTGCCTCTGTTAACTCATCTGTAAAATGGGGATGAAGACTGTGAGTCCCATGTGGGACAACCTGATTACCCGGTATCCCCTCAGTACTTAGAACAGTGCTTGGCACTTAACAAATACCATTATTGTGAGAAGCAGCGTGGCTTTGTGGAAAGAGCCCGGGCTTGGGAGTCAGAGGTCATGGGTTCTAATCCTGGCTCCACCACTTGTCAGCTGTGTGACTTTGGACAAGTCACTTCACTTCTCTATGCCTCAGTTACCTCATCTGTAAAATGGGGATGAAGACTGCGAGTCCCATGTGGGACAACCTGATTACCTTGTATCCCCTCAGTGCTTAGAACAGTGTTTGGCACATAGTAAGCACTTAACAAATACCATTATCATCATCATTAAACACCCAATAAACATAATTGATTGATTGAAATCCAGATAGTGATTACTCCCTCATCAGAGGAGGTGTTTTACTCCAAGAATTAGTATTATTATTATCATTATTGCTAATCAGGCAGATGTTAGGCTTCTACCACAGCCTCAGTCTCAGCCCCAGACACTGTTTCAACCACAGCTTCAGTCTTCGTAAGCAGCATGGCCTAGTAATAATAATAACTGTGGGATTTCTTCAGTGCTTACTATGTGCCAGGCACTGTACTAAGCGCTGGGGTGGATTCAAACAAATCGGGTTGGACCCAGTTTCTGTTCCATGGGGGGGCTCACAGAATCAATCACCATTTTACAAATGAGGTAACTGAGGCACAGAGAAGTGAAGTGACTTGCCCAAGGCCACACTGCTTCCCAGACATGCTGCTTAGTGGTTAGAAGAGAGCGTGGCTTAGTGGAAAGAGCCCAGACTTGAGAGTCAGAGGTCCTGAGTTCTAATCCCAGCTCCGTCACTTGACTGCTGTGTGACTTTGGGAAAATCACTTCACTTTCCTGTGCCTCAGTTACCTCATCTGTAAAATGGGGATGAAGACTGTGAGCCCCACGTGGGACAACCTGATAACCCTGCACCTACCCCAGTGTTTAGAACAGTGCTTGGCACAGAGAGAGCACTTAACCAATACCATTATTGTGAGAAGCAGCGTGGCTTTGTGGAAAGAGCCCGGGCTTGGGAGTCAGAGGTCATGGGTTCTAATCCCAGCTCCTCCACTTGTCAGCTGTGTGACTTTGGGCAAGTCACTTAACTTCTCTGGGCCTCAGTTACCTCATCTGTAAAGTGGGGATCAAGACCGTGAGCCCCAAGTGGGACAACATAATAACCTTGTATCTATACCAGTGCTTAGAACAGTGCTTGGCACATAATAAGCCCTTAACAAATACCAACATTATTATCATTATTAGAGCCTTGCCCTGGGTGTCAGAAGGACCTGGGTTTAATCCCGGCTCCACCCCTTGTCTGCTGTGTGACCTTGGGCCAGTCACTTCACTTCTCTGCACCTAAATTCCCTCATCTGTAAAATGGGGATTATCACTGTGAGCCCCAAGTGGGACAGGGACCGCGTCCAACTTGACTTGCTTGTATCCACCCCAGGGCTTAGTAGAGTGCCTGGAAAATAGTAAGTGCATAACAAATACCACAATTATTATTATTATTGTTAGTTCATTCGATCGTATTCATTGAGAACTTACTGTGTACAAAGCACTGTACTAAGCGCTTAAAGGTTAGTGTTCCACGATTGGTGACAAGCTATTCAATTGCTGCTTCATCACCCAGGGATTCATCCCAGGGATTGGGCTGATGGGAAAATGCCCAGGTTTAGGGGGGCTGGATGACTTCCCTCAGGGACAGCAGATATCTGGCCTGGAAAAGAGGGAGCTGATGGGAACTAAGCCCCCCTTTCTTCTTCTCCCCCTCCCTTCTGCGTCACCCTGACTTGCTCCCTTTATTCATTCCCATATCTATGGGAATACATACATACATATCTATTCTATTTATTTTATTTTGTTAGTATGTTTGGTTTTGTTCTCTGTCTCCCCCTTTTAGACTGTGAGCCCACTGTTGGGTAGGGACTGTCTCTATATGTTGCCAATTTGTGCTTCCCAAGCGCTTAGTACAGTGCTCTGCACATAGTAAGCGCTCAATAAATACGATTGATGATGATGATGATGATTCCCTTTCCCAGCCCCACCCAACTTATGTCCATATCTGTCATTCATTCATTTATACTGATGTCTGTCTTACCCTCTAGACTGTAAGCTTGTTGTGGGCAGGGGATGTTTCAGTTTATTCTTATATTGTACTCTCCCAATCACTTAGTATGGTGTTCTGAACACAGTAAGCGCGCAATAGATACGATTGACTGACTGGCTGACAAGATTTTGACTGGGGTTACTGTTTCTTCTCTCTACCCCCAGTTTAGCAGAACCGGGCTGGTAGAATTTCACCAATGGATTGATCGTTTTACGCATCCCCCTGGATCCCCTGCAGTATGAAGCCAAAACCATAGCTGAACTCTCGCTGTTTCACACAATGTATCAGTCAAGAAACTGATCCAGACACAATTATTTACAGCAAGAGCTTCTGAAGTGATAGATTAAAGCCCAGCACAACATTATAAATGCCTCTTACCAGAGAAAACCTCCTTCAAGCAATGGAAGAGACAGTGCATCCGAGATCAATTTCAGGCGTGTGGAAATGTCAAGTTCCCGAGAACGCACGGTGAGGTGTCTGTGATTGTGCTCCGTCCCGCCGAGACGCAGAACGGTTCAGGCCACGAAAATCACGAAGGTGAGACGCCCCGTTGTCAATCCAGAATTAGGCCGAATACAGCTTCACAAGGGGAGAACTGTTTCTACCAGAGGCCTGAGATTTGAGAATTAGTTAATGTTGGCTCCGGAAGCGTCTCTCAGCTATTTATTCTAGGGCCAAAGGTATCTGACGTGCCTGAGAGGAATCAGAATCGGCAAACATGCTAGTCAAAGAGGTAGCTTCAGAGCCATCTGATATCTATTTAATCATTTGTTGTTCAGGGATCCTTGAGGGCAGAAATTGTTCCTTGGACTGGGTTGTATCTAGTAATTAAGGTATCCGGGGACTAAGCAGTGTGGTGAGTTCTGGGGTGCATAATAATAATAATAATAGTAATAATAATAATAATGGCATTTATTAAGTGCTTACTATGTGCAAAGCACTGTTCTAAGCGCTGAGGAGGTTAGACGGTGTTCAGACTGTCCCACGGGGGCTCACAGTCTTAATCCCCATTTTACAGATGAGGTAACTGAGGCACAGAGAATTTAAATGACTTGCCCAAAGTCACACAGCTGACAACGGGCGGAGCCAGGATTTGAACCCATGACCTCTGACTCCAAAGCCCGGGCTATTTCCACTGAGCCCCGCTGCTTCTCAATAATAATAATAATTGCGTTTTTTGTTACTTATTCATTCAGTTATATTTATTGAGCAGTTACTGTGAGCAAATCACTGTACTATGTGCTCTGTTAAGTGCTTACTATGTGCCAGGTACTGTACTGCCAGGGGTGGATACAAGGAGAAGCAGTGTGGCTTAAGTGGAAAGAGCCCGGGTTTGGGAGTCAGAGGTTGTGGGTTCTAATCCCAGCTCCACCACTTGTCAGAAGTGTGACTTTGGGCAAGTCACTTAACTTCTCTCTGCCTCAGTTACCTCATCTTTAAAATGGGGATTAAGACTGCGAACCCCACATAGGACAATCTGATGACCTTGTATCTACCCCAGCACTTAGAACAGCGCTTGGCACATAGTAAGTGCTTAATTAATACCATGGTTATTATTATTACAAGTAAATCAGTTTGGGGACAGTCACTGTCCCACATGGGCCCACATGGGCTCGTGGCCTTAATCCCCATTTTAGAGATGAGGTAACTGAGGCACAGAGAAGTGAAGTGACTTACCCGAGGTCACACAGTAGACAAGGCAGAGCTGGGATTAGAACCCCAGGTCCTTCTGACTCCAATGTCTGAGCTCTAACCACTAGACCCTGCTGTTTCTCTGCCCACAATTATCTGAGGGCATCCAGGTAATTAGAGGAGACACAATCCCTTTCCAGATGGGCACCCAATGTGGGTGGTCAATGAAACAGTGAGGAGAAAGGGACTCTGAATGCTGATTCAGACACTTACTACATCAGCCTCCTCTGACCTCCCTGCCTCCAGCCTCTCCCTTCCCTAGCCCAGAGTTCGCTCTTCCCTCCGGGTCACTTTTTTCAAACATCATTCTTCAAACATGCCTCCATTCCATAAAGCCCTCAGTTGGCTGCCCATCCCTCTCCACATCCAGTGGAAACGGCCGACCACTGACTTTAATCAGTGACTCGATCAATCAGTTGTATTTATTGAGCGCTTACTGTGTTTAGAGCATTGTACTAAGTGTTTAGGAGAGTAAAATACAACAGAGTTGGTACACGCATTCCTCGCCCCAAGAGCTTACAGTCTAGAGGAGGAGGCAAGCATTAAGATAAATATATAAATTAGGGATATGGACGTACATGCTGTGGGACTGAGGTGGGGTGAATAAAAGAAGCAAATCCAAAGACAAGGGTGACACAGAAGGGAAAAGAGTTAAGGGGAAATGAGGGTTTAGTCGCGGAAGGCCTCTCGAAGGAGATGTGCCCTCAATAAAGCTTTGAAGATGGGGATCCGTTGGATATACCCAACGTGGTCTCTTCCTCCCTTCAAGGCCCTACTGAGCGCTCACCTCCTCCAGAAGGCCTTCCCAGACTGAGCCCCTTCCTTCCTTTCCCCCTCGTCCCCCTCTCCATCCTCCCCATCTTACCTCCTTCCCTTCCCCACAGCACCTATATATATATATATGTATATATGTTTGTACATATTTATTACTCTATTTATTTATTTATTTTACTTGTACATATCTATTCTATTTATTTTATTTTGTTAATATGTTTGGTTTTGTTCTCTGTCTCCCCCTTCTAGACTGTGAGCCCACTGTTGGGTAGAGACTGTCTCTATATGTTGCAAACTTGTACTTCCCAAGTGCTTAGTACAGTGCTCTGCACACAGTAAGCGCTCAATAAATATGATTGATTGATTGATTGATTGATATACCTGTTGTTTTGTTTTGTTGTCTGTCTCCCCTTTCTAGACTGTGAGCCCGTTGTTGGGTAGAGACCATCTCTATATGTTGCCGACTTGTACTTCCCAAGCGCTTAGGACAGTGCTCTGCACACAGTAAGCGCTCAATAAATATGATTGAATGAATATGAAGAGGTAAAGTGTTCAAGGCTAGAAGCCGGACAGCGGCGAGATGGATGAGATGGAGCTACAGTGAGTAGATTGGCATTAGAGAAGCAAAGTGTGCAGTCTGGGATGGAGTAGGAGAGTTGTGAAGTGAGGTAAGAGAGGGCCAGGGGATTTGAGTCCTTTAAGGTCGATGGTATGGAGTTTCAGTTGGGGTAACCACTGGAGGTTCTTGAGTAGTCTTGTCTTGTCTTATGCTGTTGCGTCGTTTCAGACTCAGAGCGACACCACGGACGCATCTCTCCTGGAAGGCCCCGCTCTCCATGGGCAATCATTCTGATTGTGGATCCACAATGTTTTCTAGAAAAAGCGTGGCTCAGTGGAAAGAGCCCGGGCTTTGGAGTCAGAAGTCATGGGTTCAAAGCCCGGCTCTGCCAACTGTCAGCTGTGTGACTTTGGGCAAGTCACTTAACTTCTCTGGGCCTCAGTTACCTCATCTGGGAAATGGGGATTAAGACTATGAGCCTCCCGTGGGACAATCTGATCACTTTGTAACCTCCCCAGAACTTAGAACAGTGCTTTGTATATAGTAAGCACTTAATAAATGCCATCATTATTATTATTAGGGAAAAAATGGGAAGTGGTTCACCATCGCCGCCTTCCGTGTAGTGAACCTTGACTCTCTCCCGGGCCGCTGCTGCCCTGCATGGGGGAGCTTTGATTTGTAGCATTCATTCATTCATTCATTCATTCAATCGTATTTATTGAGCACTTACTGTGTGCAGAGCACTGTACAAAGTGCTTGGGAAGTACAAGTTGGCAACATATAGAGACAGTCCCTACCCAACAGCGGGCTCACAGTCTAGAAGGGGGAGACAGAGAACAAAACAAAACATGTAGACAGGTGTCAAAATTGTCAGAACAAATAGAATTATAGCTATATGCATATCATTAACAAAATAAATAGAATAGTAAATATGTACAAGTAGAGTAATAAATCTGTACAAATATATACAAGTGCTTTGGGGGAAGGAGGTAGGGCAGGGGGGATAGGGAGCAGGAGAGAAAAAAGGGGGCTCAATCTGGGAAGGCCTTCTGGAGGAGGTGAGCTCTCAGTAGGACTTTGAAGGGAGGAAGAGAGCTGGTTTGGCAGATTCATTCATTCATTCATTCAATCATATTTATCGAGCACTTACTGTGAGCAAAGCACTGTACTAAGCACTTCGGAAGTACAAGTTGGCAACATACAGAGATGGTCCCTACCCAACAACAGGCTCACAGTCTAGAAGATGTGAGGAGGGAGGGCATTCCAGGCCAGGTGAAGGACATGGGCCAGAACGAGGCCCAGTGAGGAGGTTAGCAGCAGCAGAGGGTGTGAGCTGGACTGGAGAAGGAGAGAAAGGGGGTGAGTTAGGAGGGGGTGAGGGGATGCAAAGCCTTGAAGCTGAAAGTGAGAAGTTTTTGCTTGATTTGTAGGTTGACAGGCAGCCACTGGAGATCTTTGAGGAGGGGAGTGACATGCCCAGAGCATTTCTGTACAAAGATAATCTGGGCAGCAGAGTGAAGTTTAGATGGAAGTGGGGAGAGACAGGAGGATGGGAGATCAGAGAGGAGTCTGATGCAGTCATCCAGTCAGGATAGGTTGAGAGATTGAACCAGCAAGGTAGTGGTTTGGATGGAGAGGAAAGGGCGAATCTTGGCGATGTTGTGGAGGTGAGACCGGCAGGTTTTGGTGATGGATTGGATGTGTGGGGTGAATGAGAGAGCTGAGTCGAGGATGACTCCAAGGTTGCGGGCTTGTGAAATGGGAAGGATGGTAGTGCCATCTACAGTGACAGGAAATTCAGGGAGAGGACAGGGTTTGGGTGGGAAGATAAGGAGTTCGGTCTTGGACATATTGAGTTTTAGATGGCAGGCAGACATCCAGATGGAGATGTCCTGAAGGCAGGAGGAGATACGAGCCTGGAGGGAGGGAGAGAGAGCAGGGGCAGTGATGTAAATTTAGGTGTCATCAGCGTAAGATGATAATAGAAGCCGTGGGAGTGAAGGAGCTCACCAACGGAGTGAGTGTAGATAGAGAACAGAAGGGGACCAAGAACTGACCCTTGAGGGACCCCTACAGTATGGGGATGGGAGGGGGAGGAGGAGCCCACAAAGGAGACTGAGAATGAATGACCGGAGAGATAAGAGGAGAACCAGGAGAGGACAGAGTCTGTGAAGCCAAGGTTGGATAGTGTTTTGAGGAGAAGGGGTTGGTCCACAGTGTTGAAGGCAGCTGACAGGTCAAGGAGGATTGGGATAGAGTAGGAGCCATTGGATTTGGCAAGAAACCATTGGATTTGTCAAGTAGCAGATTGCCCTCCACTTGCTAGCCACTGCCCAAGCACTGCCCAAGCCCTCCACTTGCTAGCCATTGCCCAAGCAAGGAAGAGAATGGGTAGGCCTCAGCTTGACTCTCCCTCCTGTAGCCAAGACTGGTAGAGAACTGGAAACTCTCCAGGTGCGACCCTGAGAGGACTCTTGAGGAGTCAGGAGACATAAAATGAGTGGTGTTGCAGAAAAATGATTTGGGCAACAGAGTGAAGTAAGGACTGGAGTGGGGAGAGACAGAAGGCAGGGAGGTCAGCAAGGAGGCTGATGCAGTAATCTAGGCAGGAGGTGCTTGGATGAATAGTCAGATCTGCCTTTCAGTTTCCTGGTGGTCAGCTTGGCTATCCCCAGCAGATGGAAGAGGTTTAACCCCTGGCCCCTCTCCTGCATTTCAGCAGCCTCTTCTCCACCCCCGGTTCAAACCCAAACAGTTCAAACGAGATCTGTTTCACTCTGATGACGCCGGCGGTAGAAAATGTTGAAAAACGCATTTGTTAGTCTAAGTTTTTTTCTTCTTTTTTATGAACAAGAATGCTTAGAAGGAAATCTCCTGTGAGTATGAAAACGTTCTGTGAGAATGCAGAGAAACATAAGCCCCTCATTTCGGGATTGAATTCCAGAGAACTCTCAAGGACAAGAGATAACATTTTCTGCTTGAATCTGGGCAAGGCTTGGATTTGTTTCACTGTTCAGCAAGCAACTGGGCAAGAAGAATGGGGTGTCCCAAAGGGGGCTAGCAATAATATTAGACTTTTAGACTGTGAGCCCACTGTTGGGTAGGGACTGTCTCTATGTGTTGCCAATTTGTACTTCCCAAGTGCTTAGTACAGTGCTCTGCACATAGTAAGCGCTCAATAAATACGATTGATTGATTGATTGATTGATTAATATTAATAATAATGATAATAATCCTACAGCCTCTACTCCATCTTAATCCTCCATGACCTCTCAGCTGCTTTTGACACTGAGGACAACCCCCTTCTCCTGGAAACAATATCCAACCTTGCCTTCGCTGACTCTGTCCTCCCCTGGTTCTCCTCCTATCTCCCTGGCCACTCCTTCTTTTTGGGGGGCTCCTCTTCTGCTTCCCATCCCCTAACTGTGGGGGTCCCTCAAGCTGCAGTTCTGGGTCCCCTTCTAGTCTCCATCTACACCCACTCCCTTGGAAAACTCATTCCTTCATTCAATCGTATTTACTGAGCACTTACTATGTGCAGAGCACTGTACTAAGCATTTGGAAAGTACAATTCATCACTGTAGATGGCACCACCACTCTTCCAGTACCACAGGCCCGTAACCTTGGCGTTATCCTTGACTCCTCTCTGTCATTCAAACCACGTATTCATTCCATCACTAAATCCTCTCTGTCCCACCTCCACAACATCGCTAAAATCCACTCTTTCCTCTCCATCCAAACTGCTACCATGTTAATATAATCACTCATCCTCTCCCACCTGGATTACAGCCTCAGCCTCCTTGCTGACCTCCCAACCGTCTCTCCCCACTCCAGTCCATACTTCACTCTGCTGCTAGGATCATTTTTCTACAAAAACATTCAGGACATGTGACCCCACTCCTCAGAAATCTCCAGTGGTTGCCCGTTCAACTCCCCATCAAATGAAAACTCCTCACCATTGGCTTTATCATCATCAATCATATTTATTGAGCTCTTACTATTTGCAGAGCACTGTACTAAGCGCTTGGGAAGTACAAATTGGCAACATATAGAGAAGTCCCTACCCAACAGTGGGCTCACAGTCTAAAAGGGGGAGACAGAAAACTAAACCAAACATACTAACAAAATAAAATAAATAGAATAGATATGTACAAGTAAAATAAATAGAGTAATAAATATGTACAAACATATATACATATATAAAGGTGCTGTGGGGAAGGGAATGAGGTAAGATGGGGGGATAGAGAGGGGGACGAGGGGGAGAGGAAGGAAGGGGCTCAGTCTGGGAAGGCCTCCTGGAGGAGGTGAGCTCTCAGTAGGGCCTTGAAGGGATGAAGAGAGCTAGCTTGGCGGAGGGGCAGAGGGAGGGCATTCCAGGCCCGGGGGAGGACGTGGGCCGGGGGTCGATGGCGGGACAGGCGAGAACGAGGTACGCTGAGGAGATTAGCGGCGGAGGAGCGGAGGGTGCGGGCTGGGCTGGAGAAGGAGAGAAGGGAGGTGAGGTAGGAGGGGGCGAAGTGATGGACAGCCTTGAAGCCCAGAGTGAGGAGTTTCTGCTTTAAAGCACTCAGTCACTCAATCACCTTGCCCCTTATTACTTCACCTCGCTTCTCTCCTTCTACAACCCAGCCCCCTCACTCTGCTCCTCTGGTGCTGCTAACCTTCTCACTGGGCCTCCATCTCACCTGGCTTCCCACCGACCACTCACCCACGTACTGCCTCTGGCCAGGAACACCCTTCTTCCTCAGATCCACCAGACAATGACTCTCCCCACCTTCAAAGCCTTACTGAAGGCCCATCTCCTCCAAGATTCCTTCCCTGACTAAGCCTCCCCTTTCCTCTTCTCCCACTCTCTTCTGCATCTCCCTGACTTGCTCTCTTTATGGGTAGGGACTGTCTCTATATGTTGCCAACTTGTACTTCCCAAGCGCTTAGTACAGTGCTCTGCACACAGTAAGCACTCAATAAATATGATTGATGATGATGATGATGATGATCCCCCACTCCCAGCCCCACTTCACATATGTCCAAATCTGTATGTCCAAATCTAGACTGTGAGCCTGTTGTTGGGTAGGGACTATCTCTATATGTTGCTGATTTGTTCTTCTCAAGAGCTTAGTAATAATAATAATAATTATGGTATTTGTTAAGCACTTACTATGTGCAAAGCACTGTTCTAAGTGCTGGGGAGGTTACAATGTGATCAGATTGTCCCGGGGGGGCTCACAGTTTTCATCCCCATTTTACAGGTGAGGGAACTGAGGCCCAGAGAAGTGAAGTGACTTGCCCAAAGTCACACAGCTAACAGTTGGCAGAGCCAGGATTAGAACCCATGACCTCTGACTCCAAAGCCCGTGCTCTTTCCACTGAACCATGCTGCTTCTCCAAGTACTCAAGAGTACACAATAGTAAGTGCTCAATAAATACGATTGAATGAATGAAGAATTTATTTATTTAAATTATGTCTGTCTCTCTTCTAGACTGTAACCTCACTATGGGCAGGAAATGTGTCTGTCTATGGTTATAGTGTGCTCTCCCATGTGCTTAGTACAGTGTTCTGCACAGAGTGAGCATTCTGAATATGCCTCAACCTCAGCCACTGTCATAGTTTCTGTCTCTGCTTCAACCTCTGTCAAAGCCAGAGCCACAACTTTTCATTCATTTAATCATATTTATTGAGTGCTTACTGTGTGCAGAGCACTGGACTACGTGCTTGGGAAGTCCAAGTCGGCGATATCTAGAGACAGTCCCTACCCAACAACGGGCTCACAGTCTAGAAGAGAGAGACAAACAACAAAACAAAACATGTGGACAGGTGTCAACTCATCAGAACAAATAGAATTAAAGCTAAATACACATCATTAATAATAATAACAATGGCAGTTACTAAACACTTACTATGTGCCAAGCACTGTTCTAAGTGCTGGGAGGTACAAGATAGTCAGGTTGTCCCACGTGGGGCTCACACTTTTAATCCCCATTTTACAGATGAGGTAACTGAGGCACAGAGAAGTTAAGTGACTTGCCCAAAGTCACACAGCTGACAAATGGCAGAGCCGGGATTAGAACCCATGACCTCTGACTCCCAAGCCCGGGCTCTTCTCACACAGAGTAGTAAATATGTACAAGTAAAATCAATAGAGTAATAAATCTGTATTCATTCTTTCATTCATTCAGTCGTACTTATTGAGCGCTTACTGTGTACAGAGCACTGGACTAAGCGCTTGGGAAGTACAAGTTGGCAACCTATAGAGATGGTCCCTACCCAACGACGGGCTCACAGTCTAGAAGGGGGAGACAGACAACAAAACGAAACATGTGGACAAGTGTCAAGTTGTCAGAACAAATAGAATTAAAGGTAAATGCACATCATTAACAAAATAAATAGAACAGAGGCTGAAGTAGAGGCAGAGGTAGAGGCAGAGGCTGAGGCCTTTTCAGTCTTTTAGACTGTGAGCCCACTGTTGGGTAGGGACTGTCTCTATATGTTGCCAATTTGTACTTCCCAAGCGCTTAGTACAGTGCTCTGCACATAGTAAGCACTCAATAAATACGATTGATGATGAACAGTAAATATGTACAAGTAAAATAGAGTAATAAATCTGTACAAACATATATACAGGTGCTGTGGGGAGGGGAAGGAGGTAGAGGGGTGGGGGGAGGAGGAGAGGAAGGAGGGGGCTCATTGTGGGAAGGCCTCCTGGAGGAGGTGAGCTCTCAGTAGGGCTTTGAAGGAAGGAAGAGAGCTAGCTTGGCGGATGTGAGGAGGGACGGCATCCAGGCCAGGGGAAGAATGTGGGCTGGGGGTCAACGGTGGGACAGGCGAGAATAAGGCCCAGTGAGGAGGTTAGCAGTGGCAAAGGAGCGGAGGGTGCAGGCTGGGCTGGAGAAGGAGAGAAGGAAGGTGAGGTAGGAGGGGGCGAGGTGATGGACAGCCTTGAAGCCAAGAGTGAGGAGTTTTTGCTTGATGTGAGTGAATCAACGCATTTTATCTTTGATTCAAAAAATAAATAGTACAGCTTGCTCACTTGCTATTGGGCACTGCAACCCACTGGAAAAAAATTACATCAGTACTGAGATAGAAGTTTGGCCCTCTGCTGTGTCATAGAGCGTTAAGAGCCCTATAGTCAGGCAATAGGCTACTTTGGTAACCTCCACCACAGCCATACACTGGCGGCCTCTGCCTCTGATTCTACCTCAGTCTCTGCTTCTGCCTCCACCACAGCCTCTGCCTCTAATTCTACTTCAGCCTCTGCTTCTACCTCTGCCTCTACTTCAGCCTCTGTCACAACCGCCTCAGTCTCAGTTACAGGTTCAGTCTCGGTCTCAATAGAGCCACAATCACCAACACAGCCATGACTTTCTCTACCTTCTTAGGGTTCAGAAGACCTCATATTGCTGCAGATTTCTTTCTCTTCCCAGGCTGATGGGAAGTCTTAATGGCAGGGCAGTTGAGCAGCTTCCTCTCTGACTGCTAACCTGGGCAATTATTATTATTATTTTTATTACTGATGGTGGCGGTTTTTCCGGATGGCCACCAAGTCGCCGGGCTACTAAAGAATTAGTCAGACAGCATGTGACTGCCTAAAGTTTTAATAAAGTTTTATTGGTAAGGCCGAAGACCGAATAGGGGGTAACGCACCCGGCGGGCTCATTTCCATAAGGGAAAAGGCCCCGAGTGCCCGATACAACGGGCTTATATACTGCTATTGCTGATCAATCAATCAATCAATCGTATTTATTGAGCGCTTACTGTGTGCAGAGCACCATACTAAGCGCTTGGGAAGTACAAGTTGGCAACATATAGAGACAGTCCCTACCCAACAGTGGGCTCACAGTCTAAAAGATCACAGTAATCGGTAACATTCAAACAATATCTGCAACCTTTCCATGGTGCATGAGGGGCCCCCATCATTATTATTATTATTAGGTAGCCTGGTGGTATTGAGGACCAGCTGAGGCCTAGGAAGGCCAGTGGTAGTGTGGACCGGTTGAGGCCAAGGCAGGCCGGTGGTAGTGTGAACCAACTGAGGCCTTGGAAAGTCAATGGTAGTGTGGACCTGCTGTGGCCTAGGAAGGCCAGTGGTAGTATGGACCAGCTGAGGTCTAGGCAGACCGGTGGTAGTGTGGACCAGCTGAGGCCTAGACAGGCCTGTAGTAGTGTGAACCAGCTGAGGCCTAGGCAGGTCTGTGGACCAACTGAGGTTTAGGCAGGCTGGTGATAGTATGAACCAACTGAGGCCTAGGAAGGTCAGTGGTAGTGCGGACTTGCTGAGGCCTAGGCAGGCCGGTGGTAGTGTGGACCAGCTGAGGTCTAGGCAGGCCGGTGGTAGTGTGGTCCAGCTGAGGCCTAGAAAGGCCAGTGGTAGTGTGGACCAACTGAGACCTAGGCAGGCCGGTGGTAATGTAGACCAGCTGAGGCCTAGGCAGGCCAGTGGTGGTGTGGACCAGCTGAGGCCTAGGCAGGCCAGTGGTGGTGTGGACCAGCTGAGGCCTAGGCAGGCCAGTGGTGGTGTGGACCAGCTGAGGCCTAGGCAGGCCAGTGGTGGTGTGGACCAGCTGAGGCCTAGGCAGGCCAGTGGTGGTGTGGACTTGCTGAGGCCTAGGCAGGCCGGTGGTAGTGTGGACCAGCTGAGGCCTAGGCAGTCCTGTAGTAGTGTGAACCAGCTGAGGCCTAGGCAGGTCTATGGACCATCTGAAGCCTAGGCAGGCCAGTGGTAGTCTGGACCAGCTGAGGCCTAGGCAGGCCGGTGGTAGTGTGGACCAGCTGAGGCCTAGGCAGGCCGGTGGTAATATGGACCAGCTGAGGCCTAGGCAGGCCAGTGGTGGTGTGGACCAGCTGAGGCCTAGGCAGGCCAGTGGTGGTGTGGACCAGCTGAGGCCTAGGCAGGCCAGCGGTAGTGTGGACTTGCTGAGGCCTAGGCAGGCCGGTGGTAGTGTGGACCAGCTGAGGCCTAGGCAGTCTTGTAGTAGTGTGAACCAGCTGAGGCCTAGGCAGGTCTATGGACCATCTGAAGCCTAGGCAGGCCAGTGGTAGTGTGGACCAGCTGAGACTTCAAGCCTCTGCCAGTTTCTCACTCGCCCTTCTGGATTTCTGTACATATTTATTACTCTATTACTCTATTTATTTATTTATTTTACTTGTACATATCTATTCTATTTATTTTATTTTGTTAGTATGTTTGGTTTCGTTCTCTGTCTCCCCCTTTTAGACTGTGAGCCCACTGTTGGGTAGGGACGATCTCTATATGTTGCCAATTTGTACTTCCCAAGTGCTTAGTACAGTGCTCTGCACATAGTAAGCGCTCAATAAATACGATTGATGATGATGATTTCCATCGGTGGTGGACACCAAACCAGAAACAGGACCTCTGGACCCAAAAAGCCCCTGAACCACCGTGTTATTCATTCATTCATTTGATCATATTTATTCAGCGCTTACCGTGTGCAAAGCACCGTACTAAGCACTTGGGAGAGTACAATATAACAATAAACAGACACATTCCCTGCCCACAGTGACCTCTGACACTAGACTTCTCCGGAAAGCATCCTAAGCTACCTAGCCAGATGGCCGAGCCAGATTCTTCCCAGTTATTTCCATCTCGACTGCCAACAAGCCTCTCAACAAAAGTGGTACAGCTTGCCATGTTAATTCGCATTTGAGCCCTTCACAACCAGCTTCACTGTGTGCTGAGCAACAATCCAGAATATTTTCTGCTCATGTGTGTAAATGGATTTCTCTGTTTTCTTCATCCTCCCCCACTCAAAGAGAGAATGAAAACTCTTTTTTGAGGCTTAGATTATTCCATATGATTTTAAATGGCTTTGGAAATATGCGAATTACGGATCAAATAAAAACTTACATGTGAACAATATCCTCAGCTGCGCATTCACCCAGAACTTTAGAATGACTGGGGAACAGTGTAGCCTAGTAGATAGAGAACAGGCCTTGGAGTCAGAAGGACCTGAGTTCTAATTCCACCTCCGCCAACTGTCTGCTGTGGGACTTTGGGCAAGTTGCTTCACTTCTCTGGGCCTCAGTTACCCCATCTGGAAAACGGGGACTAAGACTGCGAGCCCCACGTGGGACAGGGAAGGTGTCCAATCTGCTTTGCTTGTAACCAGCCCAGCACTTTGAACCATAGTAAGCACTTAACAAATATCATTATTATTATTTATAAGAGAAGCAGCATGGTTCAGTGGAAAGAGCATGGGCTTTGGAGTCAGAGGTCATGGGTTCAAATCCCGGCTCCGCCACTTGTCAGCTGTGTGACTTTGGGCAAGTCACTTTACTTCTCTGGGCCTCAGTTCCCTCATCTGTAAAATGGGGATTAAGACTGTGAGCCCCCTGTGGGACAACCTGATCACCTTGTAACCTCCCCAGCGCTTAGAACAGTGCTTTGCACATAGTAAGCACTTAATAAATGCCATTATTATTATTATTATCATTATTATTACTATTTATTGAGGGCTAGCTGCATATAGAGCACTGTACTAAGTTCTTAACTTAACCTGGCTATAGTAAGCACTTAACAAATATCATTATTATTACTATTTATTGAGGGCTAGCTGCGTATAGAGCACTGTACTAAGTTCTTAACTTAACCTGGCCATAGTAAGCACTTAACAAATATCATTATTATTACTATTTATTGAGGGCTAGCTGCGTATAGAGCACTGTACTAAGTTCTTAACCTGGCTATAGTAAGCACTTAACAAATATCATTATTATTACTATTTATTGAGGGCTAGCTGCATATAGAGCACTGTACTAAGTTCTTAACTTAACCTGGCCATAGTAAGCACTTAACAAATATCATTATTATTACTATTTATTGAGGACCAGCTGCGTATAGAGCACTGTACTAAGTTCTTGGCAGAGTACAATAAAACCGCTCCCAACCTTAAGCCCCATTTTACAGATGAGGTAACTGAGGCCCAGAGAAGACTTGCCTGTCCACTTGTTCTGTTTTGTGGTCTGTCTCCCCACTTCTAGACTGTGAGCCCGTTGTTGGATAGGGATTGTCTCTCTCTGTTGCCGAATTGTACTTTCATCATCATCATCATCAATCGTATTTATCGAGCGCTTACTATGTGCAGAGCACTGTACTAAGCGCTTGGGAAGTACAAGTTGAGTACTCAAGTACAAGTCCAAGCGCTTAGTACAGTGCTCTGCACACAGTAAGCGCTCAATTCATACGATTGAATAAATGAATCCAAAAAGTTGTGTCCTAAGTGATTAGCTGGTATCTACCCCACCGCTTAAAACAGTGTCTGGAACATAGTAAGCGCTGAACAAATGCCATTAAAGAACAGTAATAGCAATTGCAGTATTTGTTAAGCATTGACCATGCATCAAGCACTGTACTAAGCGCTGGAGAAGATACGAGATAATCGGATTACACACAGTCCCTGTCCCACATGAGGTTCCCAGTCTAAGCGGGAGGCAAAATGGATCTGGCGGGAGGTGAGAACGAGGCCCAGTGAGGAGGTTAGCAGAGGCAGAGGAGCGGAGGGTGAGGGCTGGGCTGCAGAAGGAGAGAAGAGAGGTGAGGTAGGAGGGGGCGAGGGGATGGACAGCCTTGAAGCCGAGAGTGAGGAATTTTTGCTTGATTCATTCATTCAATCGTATTTATTGAGCGCTTACTGTGTGCAGGGCACTGTACTAAGCGCTTGGGAGGTACAAGTTGGCAGCATATAGAGACGGTCCCTACCCAACAGCGGGCTCACAGTTTAGAAGGGGGAGACAGATTCATAGGTTGACAGGCAACCACTGGAGATTTTTGAGGAGGGGAGTGACATGCCCAGAGCGTTTCCGTACAAAGATAAACCGGGCAGCGGAGTGAAGTATAGACTGAAGCGGGGAGAGACAGGAGGCTGGGAGATCAGAGAGGAGGCTGATGCAGTAGTCCAGTCAGGATAGGATGAGAGATTGAACCAGCAGTAGGTGCTCAATAAATAGGAATGAATGAATGAATCATTTGAGAAACAGCGTGACTCAGTGGAAAGAGCCGGGTTTGGGAGTCAGAGGTCACAAGCCAGAGGTCGTGGGTCGTGGGTTCTAATCCCAGCTCCACCACTTGTCAGCTGAGTGACTTTGGGCGAGTCACTTCACTTCTCTGGGCCTCAGTTACCTCATCTGTAAAATGGGGATTAAGACCGTGAGCCCCATGTGGGACAACCTGATTCCGTTGTATCTCCCCCCATTTATTTTATTTTGTTAGTATGTTTGGTTTTGTTCTCTGTCTCCCCCTTCTAGACTGTGAGCCTGCTGTTGGGTAGGGACTGTCTGTATGTGTTGCCGACTTGTACTTCCCAAGCGCTTAGTACAGTGCTCTGCACACAGTAAGCGCTCAGTAAATACGATTAATTGATTGATTGATTGCTTAGAACAGTGCTTGGCACATACTAAGCACTTAACAAATACCATCATCATCATTATTATTATTATTATAATTATTATTATTACCATTTTCATCCCCTTTTAACAGATGAGGTAGCTGAGGCCCAGAAAAGTGAAATAACTTGCCCTAGATAACACAGCAGGTAAGTGGCAGAGGCAAGATTAGAACCCAGGTCCTCTGACACCCAGTTCTGGGTTCTTAACACTAGGCCCTGCTGCAGGCTGGGGCTTGAGTGGGGCTTCTGGTAGCAGTGATGGTTTGTACTGAGTCATCCACACTCTCTCCCAGCAGCGTGGCTCAGTGAAAAGAGCCCAGGCTTTGGAGTCAGAGGTCATGGGTTCAAATGCCGCCTCTGCCACTTGTCAGCTGGGTGACTTTGGGCAAGTCCCTTCACTTCTCTGTACCTCAGTTACCTCATCTGGAAAATGGGGATTAAGACTGTGAGCCCCCTGCAGGACAACCTGATCACCTTGTAACCTCCCCAGTGCTTAGAACAGTGCTTTACACATAGTAAACGCTTAATAAATGCTATTATTATTATTATTATTAGTCGAAACCTAATTGGGATCAGTAGGTCAATCTGTAGTCATGGGAGAGTAAATCACCCTGAACCCATTGCAGGAAACATCGCTGTGCCCTCTGCTGATTGGTTATGCCATTTTTGTTTGTTTTTTATGGTATTTGTTAATAATAATAATAATAATGACAGTATTTGTTAAGCACTTACTATGTGCCAAGCACTGTTCTAAATGCTGGGGGAGATACAAGGTAATCAGGTTTCCCATGTTGGGCTCACAGTCTTCATCCCCATTTTCCAGAGGAGGTCACTGAGGCACAGAGAAGTTAAGTCACTTGCCCGAAGTCACACAGCTGACAAGGGGGGAGCCGGGATTGGAACTCACGACCTCTGACTCCCAAGCCGGTGCTCTTATATGTGCCAGGCACTGTACTAAGCACTGGGGTGGAGACAAGCAAATCAGGTTGGACACAGTCCCCGTCCCATGTGAGGCTCACAGTCTCAATCCCCGTTTTCCAGATGAGGTAACTGAGGCTCAGAGAAGTAAAGTGCTTTTAATAACTCACACAGCAGACAAGTGGCAGAGCCAAGATTAGAACCCAGATCCTTCTGAGTCCCAGGCCCGTGGTCTATCCACTAGGCCATGATGCTTCTCAGGATGTTGTGGGTTTAGTCCAGTGCTCTGCACACATTAAATACTCAATAAATATGATTGAAGGAATGTGGAGTGTGGCAGGCCTTCGTTTCCCCGGTGAAAACCACCTGCGTCTTTTTCTACCTAGCAACAGAACGTAACCATAGAGACTGGCAAGTGTCCTTATTCAGAGCCATTCATTTGTTCTTTCATTAGCCACTTCATTCGTTCATTCATTAATAATAATAGTAATAATGATGATGGCATTTGTTAAACACTGAGGGGATACAAGGTAATCAGGTTGTTCCACGTGGGGCTCACAGTCTTGATCCCCATTTTACAGATGAGGAAATTGAGGCACAGAGAAGTTAAGTGACTTGCCCAAAGGCACATAGCCGACAACTGGCGGAACCGAAATTAGAACCCGTGACCCATTCATTCATCCAATCGTATTTATTGAGCACTTATTTTATTTTGTTGGTATGTTTGGTTTTGTTCTCTGTCTCCCCCTTTTAGACTGTGAGCCCACTGTTGGGTAGGGACTGTCTCTATGTGTTGCCAATTTGTACTTCCCAAGCGCTTAGTACAGTGCTCTGCACATAGTAAGCGCTCAATAAATACGATTGATGATGATGATGTGTGCAGAGCACTGTACTAAGTGCTTGGAAAGTACAGTTCAGCAACAGATAGAGACAATCCCTACTCAACAACAGCGGGCTCACAAGCGCTTAGTCCAGTGCTCTGCACACAATAAGCGCTCAATAAATACGATTGATTGATCTAAAAGGGGGAGGCATTCATTCATTCATTGTCATATTAACTGAGCACTTACTGTGTGCAGAACACTGTACTAAGTGCTTGGAAAGTACAATTCCACAACAGAGAGAGACAATCCTTACCCAACAACGGGCTCAGAGTCTAGAAGGGGGGACACAGACGATGATGATGATGATGACATTTGTTAAGCGCTTACTATGTCCGACGCACTGTTCTAAGCACTGGGGCAGGGAGAATACAAGGTGATCAGGTTGTCCCACGTGGGGCTCACAGTCTTAATCCCCATTTTACAGATGAGGGAACTGAGGCCCAGAGAAGTGAAGTGACTTGCCCAAAATCACACAGCTGACAAGTGGCGGAGTGGGATTAGAACCCATGACCTCTGACTCCCAAGCTCGGGCTCTTTTCACCGAGCCACGCTGCTTCTCGACAACAAAACAAAAACATCAAAACAAGTAAACAGGCAGCAATAGCATCAATATAAATAAATAGAATTAGAGCTCTATACAGATCATTCTTCCCTATCACTAGTACCCCCTTCCTTATCAACCCTTCAGCTGCCTCTTGCACACACATTTATATTAGAAGCAGCATGGCCTAATAATAATAATAATAATAATGGCATTTGTTAAGCGCTTACTATGTGCCAAGCACTGTTCTAAGCGCTGGGGTAGATATACGATAATCAGGTTGTCCCACGTGGGGCTCACAGTCCTAATCCCCATTTTAAGATGAGGTCACTGAGACCCAGGGAAGTTAAGTGACTTGCCCAGAGTCACGTAGCCGACAAGTGTTGCCAACTTGTACTTCCCAAGCGCTTAGTACAGTGCTCTGCACACAATAAGCGCTCAATAAATACGATTGATGATGATGATGAAGTGGCAGAGTGGGGATTAGAACCCATGACCTCTGGCTCCCAAGCCCGAGCCACGCTTTTCTCTGCTATGTGAACTTGGGCAAATAGTAGTAATACTAATTGTGGTATTTGTTAAGCGCTCATTTTGTGCCAAGCACTGTCCTAAACTCTGGAGTAGATATAAGGTAATCAGGTCGGACACAATCCCTGTCCCACATGGGGCTCACAGTATTAATCCCCATTTTACAGATGAGGTAACTGAGGCCCAGAGAAGTCAAATGACTTGCCTAAGGTCACACAGCAGAGCCGGGATTAGACCCACATCCTCTGACTTCTAGGCCCGTGCTCTTTCCGCTAGGCCGTGCTGCTTCTCAATAATAATCATAATACATTGTTCATAAAAGTATTATGAATGATACTTTTAGACTGTGAGCCCACCATTGGGTAGGGACTGTCTCTATATGTTGCCAATTTGTACTTCCCAAGCGCTTAGTACAGTGCTCTGAACACAGTAAGCGCTCAATAAATACGATTGATGATGATGATGATGATGATGATGAATGATATGCTTCATAATAATAATATTGGAATATGTTAAGGGCTTGTTATGTGCCAGGTCCCGTACTAAGCACTGGGGTGGATACAAGCAAATCGGGATGGACACAGTCCCTGTCCCACTTGGGGCTCACAGTCTCAATCCCCATTTTACAGATGAGGTCACTGAGGTCCAGTGGAGTGAAATGACTTGCCCAAGATCACACAATAAAGTGGCTGATCCAGATTAGAACCCAGGTCCTTCTGACTCCCAGAACCGTGCTCCGTCCACTAAACCGCGCTGCTTCCCAAATCACTTCGCTTCTCTGCATCTCAGTTTCCTCAAGTATAAGATGCAGATTAAATACCTGTTCTCCCTCCAACTGAGACTGTGAGCCCCACGTGGGACAACCTGATCAATCAATCAATCAATCATATTTATTGAGCGCTTACTGTGTGCAGAGCACTGTACTAAGTGCTTGGGAAGTACAAGTTGGCAACATATAGAGACAGTCCCTACCCAACAGTGGGCTCACAGTCTAGAAGATGACCCTGTATCTACCCCAGCGCTTAGGACGGTGCTTGACACATGGGAAGTGCTTAACATAGAGAAGCAGTGTGGCTCAGTGGAAAGAGCACGGGCTTTGAAGTCAGAGGTCATGGGTTCAAATCCCGACTCTGCCAGTTGTCAGCTGTGTGACTTTGGACAAGTCACTTAACTTCTCTATAGACAGGGACTATGTCCTATCCTAATTTGTTTGGATCCACCCCAGCACATAGTAAGAGCTTAACAAATACCATAATCATTATTATTATTAATAGAGTGTAACCTACTTGTGGGCAGGGAACGTGTCTTGGGCTTCAATTGTGCATCCTCCAATGTTTAGTACAGTGCACACAGTAAGCGCTCAATACATACTATCGATAGTGTCCTTTCTGCCAATTTCAGGGGCAGGGAACGTGTCTTGGGCTTCAGTTGTGCATCCTCAAATGTTTAGTACAGTGCACACAGTAAGTGCTCAATACATACTACCGATACTGTCCTTTCTGCCAATTTCAGGGGCCCAGTTTGTGTGGGAAGGATGTAGCCCTGCCCACATAATAATAATAATAACAATGATGGTATTTAAGCGCTTACTATATGCCAAGCACTGTTTTAAGCACTGGGGTAGATAGGACATAATCAGGTTGTCCCACATGGGGCTCACAGTCTTCAACCCCATTTTAAAGATGAGGTAACTGAGGCACAGCGAAGTTAAGTGACTTGCCCAAAATCACCCAGCTGATAAGTGGCGGAGTCAGGATTAGAACCCGTGACCTCTGACTCTGAAGCCAGGGCTCTTTTTCCACTAAGCCATGCTGCTTCTCTGAAACAGGACTTCATGAAATCATTTAGTGGAAGGAGCCTGGGCTTGGAAGTCGGAGGTCATGGGTACGAAACCCGGTTCTGCCGCTTATCAGCTGTGTGGATTTGGGCAAGTCACTTAACTTCTCTGTGCCTCAGTTATCTCAACTGTAAACTGGAGATTAAGACTGTGAACCCCACGTGGGACAACCTGATTACCTTGTCTCTACCCCAGTGCTTAGCACATAGAAGGACTTACAAATACCATCATTATCCCTTCTAGACTGTGAGCCCATTGTTGGGTAGGGACCGTCTCCATATGTTGTCGATTTATACTTCCCAAGTGCTTAGTAATAATAATAATAATAATGATGATGATGGCATTTATTAAGTGCTTACTATGTGCCACGCACTGTTCTAAGCACTGAGGAGGTTACAAGGTGATCAGGTTGTCCCACAGGGGCCTCACAGTATTAATCCCCGCTTTACAGTTGAGGTAACTGAGGCCCAGAGAAGTTAAGTGACTTGCCCAAAGTCACACAGATGACAATTGGGGGAGCCGGGATTTGAACCCATGACCTCTGACTCCAAAGCCCGGGCACTTTCCACTGAGCCACGCTACAGTGCTCGGCACGCAGTAAGCGCTCAATAAGTAGGATTAAAGAAATGAATTAATGAAACGGGACTTCCAGAAGCCCCTGCTCCCTCCTGAGAAGGACACAAACAATAATCATTATCATCATCAATCGTATTTATTGAGCGCTTACTATGTGCAGAGCACTGTACTAAGCGCTTGGGAAGTACAAATTGGCAACATATAGAGACAGTCCCTACCCAACAGTGGGCTCACAGTCTAAAAGGGGGAGACAGAGAACAAAACCAAACATACTAACGAATTAAATAAATAGAATAGATATGTACAAATAAAATAGATAAATAAATAGAGTAATAAATATGTACAAACATATATACATATATACAGGTGCTGTGGGGAAGGGAAGGATAATAATAATAATAATAATAATGGCATTTATTAAGCACTTACTGTGTGCAAAGCACTGTTCTAAACACTCACCCGGATCAACTGACCCGACCTCTTCTTGCTCCCAACTTCTGGGACTTATTCCCACCCCCATTCCCAGAGAAGCAGCCTTGCTTAGTGGAAAGATCACAGGCCTGGAAGCCAGAGCGACCTGAGTTCTAATCCTGCCTCTGCTACTTGTCTGCTGTATTATCTTGGGCAAGTCATTTGTCCTTTCTGGTCCTCAGGTTCCTCTTCTGTGAAAGGGGCAGAAAACCGCTTGCCTCACGAGGCTGTGGCCGGGGAAAACCGAATTAGCTGATGTGAAAGCACTTTGAAAAATTGAAAGCGCTCTACAAATGCCACTGTTTTATTAGAATAGTACTTAGAATGGTGACCGGTGCATAAGAACAGTGCTTGAGACAAAGTAACAAATATAATAATAATAATAGCAGCAATAATAATAATAATTCAGTCCAATCTGGAAGATTCCCGTATTGTCAGAAACAGCCATAAAAATTCCATTGGAAAAATCTGAGCTTGATTCTGCTTAAAAACCAAAAGTCACTGGGTCAAAGACTGTAATCGTATTGTCAAACTCTCTCCCATTCAGTATCACAAAAGGAATTTCAAAAATGCCAGATGAAACATTCCTCTTATTGTGCTGTTTTCCCAATGATAAATTGAAAGTCTGAAAGGATCCTCCATGAGAGGCAGCGTTTAAACTCTGCCAACTGAGTCCTGCTCCTAAAATCGTTCGGGCTCTGAGTCATAATTGTTTAAAACGGAGGAACCCAGGAGGAGACCAAAAAAGAGAAATAGAGAAGGAGCGTGGCCTAGTAGAAAAAACCCAGGCCTGAGAGTCATAGGATCTGGGTTCTAATCCCGACTCCACCCTTAGTCTGCTGAGTGTCCTTGGACAAGTCACTTAACTCAACTGTACCTCAGTTCTTTCATTCATTCATTCATTCAATCGTATTTATTGAGTGCTTACTGTGTGCAGAGCACTGTACTAAGTGCTTGGGAAGTACAAGTTGGCAACACATAGAGATGGTCCCTACCCAACAGCGGGCTCACAGTCTAGAAGGGAGAGACAGAGAACAAAACCAAACATATTAACCAGAATAAAATAAATAAATAGAATATGTGCAAGTAAAATAAATAGAGTCATAAATCCGTCTGTAAAATGGAGGTTAAGACTGGGAACCCCATGTGGGACAGGGACTGTGTCCAATCTTGTATCCAACCCAGCCCTTTGTACAGTACCTGGAACATAATAAGCGCTTAAATACCAAATCTGTTATATTGTACTCTCCCAAGCATTTAGTACAGTGCCTGGAACAAATAAGCACTTACATACCAACTCTGTACTATTGTTCTACTGTAATTAATAATAATAATAAGGATAATTATTATAATTGTGTTATCTGTTAAGCCCTTACCAAGTGCCAGGCACTGAACCAAGCACTGGGGTAGATATAAGTGCTTAGTACAGTGCTCTGCACACAGTAAGCGCTCAATAAATGCGATTGATTGATTAATATGAGGTAACTGGGTTGGACACAGTCCCTGTCCCAGAAGGGGCTCACAGTCTTCATCTCTGTTTTACAGATGCAGTAACTGAGGTCTGGAGAAGTGCTTAGTACCGTGCTCTGCACATAGTAAGCCTTTAAGAGATTTAGAGAAGCAGTGTGGCTCAGAGGAAAGAGCCCAGGTTTGGGAGTCAGAGGTCATGGGTTCTAATTCTGACCCCGCTGCTTGTCAGCTGTGTGACTTTGGGCAAGTCACTTAACTTCTCTGTGCCTCAGTTCCCTCATCTGTAAAATGGGGATTAATACTGTGAGCCCCACGTGGGACAACCTGATCACCTTGTATCCCCCCCAGTGCTTAGAACAGTGCTTCGCACATAATAAGTGCTTACCAAATACTATTATTATTATTATTAATAAATGGAGCACCGTCCTGGGAGTCAGAAGGACCTGGGTTCTAATCCCAATTTGGCCATTTCATTCATTCACTCATTCAATCGTATTTATTGAGTGCTTACTATGTGCAGAGCACTGTACTAAGTGCTTACTTGTACATACAATCAAATACAATTGATTACTTGTCTGCTGTGTGACCTTGTGCAAGTCACTTCACTTCTCTGAAGCCTCAGTTCCCTCATCTGTAAAATGGGGATGAAGACTGTGAGCCCTCTGTGAGACAGGGACTGTGTCTTGTCAATATTTACTATTCCGTTTATTTTGTTAATGATGTGCATATAGCTATAATTATATTTGTTGTGACAGTATTGACACCTGTCTACTTGTTTTGTTTTGCTGTCTCCCCCTTCTAGACTGTGAACCCCTTGTTGGGTAGGGACCGTCTCTCTATGTTGCCGACTTGTACTTCCCAAGCGCTTAGTACAGTGCTCTGCACGCAGTAAGCGCTCAATGAATACGATTGAATGAACAAAGGAACCTAATGAACTTGTATGATAATGATAGCATTTATTAAGTGCTTGCTATGTTCTAAGCGCTGACTTGTATCTACCCCATTTCATAGAGTGCTCTGCATACAGTGCTCTGCACACAGTAAGCGCTCAATAAATACGATTGATGATGATGATAGAGCTTGGTACATTGTATGCGTTTAACCAGTACCATAATTATTATTCGTAGTAGTAATTATTCTTACTAAATACGACTGATTGATGAAGAGACACAATTAATCATTTTAAAAAGGTCTGTGACAGAGCTCAGCTGACAACGAGACGGGATCTCTGGCCACTAGGTGGCGCTGCCCCCTTGCGGCAGGTTCTGCTCCTTTAATAATAATAATAATAAATAATAAATAATAACAATAATAATAATGGCATTTATTAAGCGCTTACTATGTGCAAAGCACTGTTCTAAGCGCTGGGGAGGTTACAAGGTGATCGGGTTGTCCCACAGGGGGCTCACAGTCTTCATCCCCATTTGACAGATGAGGCAACTGAGGCCCAGAGAAGTGAAGTGACTTGCCCAAAGTCACACAGCTGACAATTGGCAGAGCCGGGATTTGAACCTGCGGCCTCTGACTCCAAAGCCCGGGCTCTTTCCCCTGAACCACGCTTCAATCCTATTTACTGAGCGCATTCATTCATTCATTCAATCGTATTTATTGAGCGCTTACTGTGTGCAGAGCACCGTACTAAGGGCTTGGGGAGTACAAGCCGGCAACATATAGAGACGGTCCCTACCCAACTATTGTGTGCAGAGCACTGTACTAATAGTATATCTATCAATCGTATTTATTGAGCGCTTACTGTGTGCAGAGCACTGTACTAAGCACTTGGGAAGTACAAGCTGGCAACATATAGAGACGGTCCCTACCAAACAGTGGGCTCACAGTCTAGAAGCATATCAATGAATCAATCAATCAATCGTATTTATTGAGCGCTTACTGTGTGCAGAGCACTGTACTAAGCGCTTGGGAAGTACACGTTGGCAACATAAGTATATGTTGTAAACGTGTACTTCCCAAGCGCTTAGTACAGTGTTCTGCACATAGGAAGTGCTCAATAAATACGATTGAATGAATGAATGAATTATCATAATAATGGCATTTATTAAGCGCTTACTATTTTCAAAGCACTGTCCTAAGCACTGGGGAGGTTACAAGGTGATCAAGTTGGCCTCCATGGGGCTCACAGTCTTAATCTCCATTTTACAGATGAGGTAACTGAGGCACAGAGAAGTTTAATGACTTGCCCAAAATCACACAGCGGACAGTTGGAGGAGCCGGGATTTGAACCCATGACCTCTGACTCCAAAGCCCGGACTCTTTCCGCTGAGCCACGCTGTTTCTCTATAATGATAATAATAACGGTATTTGTTAAGCGCTTACTATGGTCCACCCACTGTTCTAATCACTGGGGTAAATACACGGTTAGCGGATTGTTCCACACGGGGCTCACAGTCTTAATCCCCATTTTACAGATAAAGTAACTGAGGCACAGAGAAGTTAAGTGGCTTGCCTAAGGTCACACAGCGGACTTGTGGCAGAGCAGGGATCAGTACTAATCACTTGGGAGAGTCCAATACAACACCAAACAGACACATTCCCTGCCCACAACGAGCTCACAGTCTAGAGGAACCCCTAGACTCACCGACGGAGAAGCAGCGTGGCTTAGTGGCAACAGTCAATCAATCAATCAATCAATCAATCGTATTTATTGAGCGCTTACTGTGTGCAGAGCACTGTACTAAGCGCTTGGGAAGTAAAGACTGTACAGGAAGTACAGTCCAGGCTTGGGAGTCAGAGATGGTGTGTTTTAATTCCACTCCACCACTTGTCTGCTTTGTGACGCCGGGCAAGATACTTAACTTCTCTGGACCTCAGTTACCTCATATGTAAAATGGGGAGTAAGACTGTGAGCCCCAGGTGATGACCAAGCGCTTAGAACAGTGCTTTGCACATCGTAAGCACTTAACAAATACCATTATTATTATTATTGTTGTTATTATCTAGAAGGGGGAGACAGACAACAAAACAAAACATGCAGACGGGTGTCAAAATCGTCAGAACAAATAGAATTAAAGTTATATGCACATCATTAACAAAATAAATAGTAAATATGAACAAGTAAAATAAATAGAGTAATACATCTGTACTACTATATATATAGGTGCCGTGGGGAGGGGAAGGAGGTAGGGCGGGGGGATGGGGAGGAGGAGAGGAAAAAGGGGGCTCAATCTGGGAAGGCCTCCTGGAGGAGGTGAGCTCTCAGTAGGGCTTTGAAGGGAGGAAGAGAGCGAGCTTGGAGGATGTGTGGAGGGAGGGCATTTCGGGCCAAGGGAAGGATCGTCTTATCAGAGTACTGTCTACCACGAAGTAGTGAAAAGCAGCATGGCGTAGTGGTAGAGCCCGGCGCTGGAAGTCTGAAGGCCCTGGGTTCTAATCCTGACTTGGCCACTTGTCTGCTGTGTGATCGTGGGCAAGTCACTTAACTGCTCTGTGCCTCAGTTACCTCATCTGTCAAATGGGGATGAAGACTGTGAGTCCCACATGGGTCAGGGACTGGGTCCAACCTGACTCATATCTATCCCAGCGGTTAGAACAGGGCTTTGCACATAGTAGATGCTTAACAGTACCATAATTATTGTTATTAATTTATGTATTTATTAATCGTATTTATTGAGCGCTTACTATGTGCAGAGCACTGTACTAAGCGCTTAGCACTGTACTGTAATAGAATGTAATAGCACTGTAATAGAAGAAAAAATGGAGGCATGTACAGTGCCTGGCACAAAGTAAGCGCTTAACAAACACCATAAGAATCCCAAAATCCGGATGGGCATCTGAGAACACAGCTGATCTGACCTACATTTCATTTCATCTGGGACTTTGCATAAAACCCCAAAATAGGTGATTTTCTTTTTTAAAAAAAGCACGAGAAATAACAATGCCCTTCTTAAATGTCCCGTAGGTAACTGTTCCGATTCTGTCAGTGTCTTTTTAAAAATACCGATGAACAGAAGAGGTAAGCGCCGCTTTCTACTTCGATCTATAAAAGCTTTCCCCACGGTGCCAATTCACAGCTGAAGAGTTAAAGACTCATCTCAGTGTGGGTAATGGACAATCAATAGGGGTTCTTAAAAGCCTCCATCCTTCACCTTCTACAATTATTATATTGCCGCTAATATACCTTTATACATTTACAATGTAGAGAAAGATGAGTTATAACTTCTTTCCTGATAAAAGAAATAGATATATCCCCCTTCTAGACTGTGAGCCCATTGTTGGGTAGGGACCATCTCTATATGTTGCCGACTTGGACTTCCCAAGCGCTTAGTACAGTGCTCTGCACATAGTAAGTGCTCAGTAAATGTGATTGAATGAATGAATATATCCCTGTCACTTAATATTCAACACTTTCACATCACTTAAGCAGTGGTTAGTCACCCCCTTTCACACATTCTACCTTCCCACTTATGAATCTCTCTTTAAGTTCTGCGGCCTCCTCCTACCTGTAATGTATCTTAATGTCGGTCTCCCTACTGATATCTTAATCAATCAATCAATCCAATTTATTAATAATAATTATTATTATTTTTATTGTATTTATTGCACACTTACTATGTGCCAAGCACTGGTCAAAGCATTGGGTTAGATACAAGGTAATCAGGTTGTCCCGCATGGGACTTACAATCTTCATCCCATTTTACTGATGAGGTCACTGAGGCACAGAGAAGTTAAGTGGCTTGCCCAAGGTCACACAGCAGACAAGTGGCAGAGCTGGGATTAGAACTCACATCCGCGGACTCCCAAGCCTGGGCTCTTTCCACTAAGCCATGCTGCTTCTCATTATTGAGCCCTTAGATTTTGCAGAACTTTATATTGAGCTCTTGGGAGAGTACAGTATGAAAGAGTTGGTAATAATAATAATAATGATAATAATAATAATAAAATAATGGTATTTGTTAAGTGCTTACTATGTACCAGGCACTTTACTAAGCACTGAAGCAGATATAAGCAAATCGGGTTGGGCACAGTCCCTGTCCCACATGGGGCTCACAGTCTCAATCCCCATTTTGCAGATGAGGGAATTGAGGCTCAGAGAAGTGAAGTGACTTCCCCAAGGTCACACAGCTGACAAGTGGTGGAGTCGGGATTAGAACCCATGACCTTCTGACTCCCATGCCCGTGTTCTACTCTAAGCTGCTTCCCTACATGGTGGACATGTTCCCCACCCACAAAGAGGTTACAGTCTAGAGGGAGAGACAGACATTAATATACATAAATAAATGATGGTTATTCATTCATTCATTCAATCGTATTTATTGAGCACTTACTGTGTGCAGAGCACTGTACTAAGCACTGGGAAGTACAAGTTGGCAACATATAGAGACGGTCCCTACCCAACAACGGGCTCACAGTCTAGAAGGGGGAGACAGACAACAAAACCAAACATGTAGACAGGTGTCAAAATTGTCAGAACAA